>NC_041383.1:113402354-113411140 GCF_002162155.2 Triticum dicoccoides
TGAACAGGACCCCGTGGTGTGGAGGGATGGATGAACAGTAGACGGTGGAGGGGTGGCCGTGGAGGGGTGGTTGAACATGACCCCATGGTGTGGAGGGCTGGATGAACATTAGACGATGGAGGGGTGCCCGTGGAGGGGTGGTTGAACAGTAGCCGGTGGAGTAGCGTGCGGTGGAGGCTGGATGAACAGGAGCCCGTGGAGGCTGGAGGAGGTCGACGGTAGCCCATGGAGGCTGGAGGAGGTCGATGGTGGAGATGAACAGTATCCCGTGCAGTCCCGTTTTGCGGTACGCCACACCCCTCCCCCCCCGTTTCAACCGTAGCGCTCCAACACAGGTCCGTTTCGTCCGTTTTGCAGTACGCCACACCCCTCCCGATGAACAGGACCCCCGTTTCGACCGTAGGAGGTCCGTTTTCTCCGTTTTGCGCTATGCCACACCCGTGCCGATCAACAGGACCCCCGTTTCGACCGTAGGAGGTCCGTTTCCTCCGTTTTGCGATACGCCAGGCCCCTCCTGATCAACAAGACCCCATTTCAAATGTGGCCGGTCGAACACAAGGCCGTTTCCTCCGTTGTGCGGTACGCCGGGCCTCGTTTCCATCGCCTGTTCCGTCCAAGCCCTCCCGATGAACACGACCACCCATTCCGTTCCGACCCAGCCGGTTGGCTCGCAATGAACACGACGACGACGCTGTTTCTCCGTTCCGACCCAGCCATGTACGTATGCGCGATAGGTGTTAGAGACCCTGCCCGTATGTACGTACGTGACCGTATTTTCTTTCTTGCACCCTCGCCGCTGTACGTACGTGTACATGCTACGTGCGCGCCTCTACTACGACACGTGCGCGCCTCTACATCTACGACACGTGCGCGCCTCTACATCGACCAGTATGTACGTACAGGTTCGCGACCAGAATGACAACGCTACATACGCTTCGACCAGGTGGGTCCCGACTATCAGGCACTTCCTTGCGTGCGAAGATGTAGCTGGTGAGTCCCAGCAACGAATCGTTTTTTTGCCCGGACGCACTTCCTTGCGTGCGAAGATGTAGCTGGTGGGTCCCAACGGTCAGGGGGGCGAATTGTTTTTTTTTGCCCGGACGCACTTCCTTGCGTGCGAAGGTGTAGCTGGTGGGCCCCAGCAGTCAGGGGGGAAACATTTTTTTTGCGAAATATGGTGGCCCATCCGGTGGGTCCCCGCTGTCAGGTGGAGGAATAATTATTTTGCGCGTAATAAGGAGGCACTTCCTTGCTGCGGCCGTGGACCCAGCTGTCAGCCTCTCCACGTACAGTCCACGTCCGATGGAAGTCATTCCTTGACCACGTTGACCACGCCGCGCCGAGAGCACCAGGGCGGTGTACGACGGCGAGGCCTAGGTAGGGGACGACGCGGAGCCGGGGAAGACGCGGCAGTGGATGCCCACGCGTAGAGGAGTACGAGGGTTCACTAGTTCGCTGCGGTGTGAGGCTGCCGTCGCCGCAGAATAACAAGGGGTGTGGGTGAGTAGAGGGATGGCCTGGCCAGCGGTGAGGCCTCCGACGCATCAGAGCCGGCCACGGGAGGCAGGATCACGAGGCACAACCGGCACTGGTTTGGGCGGCTGGAGCAAGAAGACTAGAGGTTGAAGAAGCACTACGGCCGTTGGATGGACATCGTATGGTCACTGGAGCTAGAATCGTGCATATTGACTAAGTTGACAAAGCCCTCCGTCCCCATCAACTTAGTAGGCCCACAAGTCAGCCTGCCACTATACTGGGTCCCAGCTAACAGGGGGAGTATTCATTTTTTGTGCATAATAAGGAGGCACTTCCTTGCGTGCGAAGATATAGCTGGTGGGTCCGAGCTGTCAGCGGCGGTAACGTTTTTTTCACGAAATACTGAGGCCCTTTCGGTGGGTCCCTGATGTCAGGTGGATGAATCATTATTTTGCACGTAATAAGGAGGCATTTCCTTGCGTGCAGCCATGGACCCAGCTGTCGGCTTCTCCACGTACAGTCCACTTCAGATGCATGTCGGTCGTCGACCAAGTTGACCAGGCCGCGCCGAGAGCACCAGGGCGGTGGACGACGGCGAGGCCTAGGAAGGGAATGACACGGAGGCAGGGAAGACTCAGCAGTTGTTTCCCACATGGAGGGGAGTACGACTGAACGAGGGTTTACTGGTTCGTCTGCCGTCGCCGGAGAATAACAGCAGGTGTGGGTGAGTAGAGGGATGGCTAGGCCAGCGATGGGAGTACGGTGGGGCGGTGAGGCCTGCGCGGCAGCATAGCCGGCCGCGGGGAGTAGGGAGCAGGCAGTCCCGCCGGCACTTGTTTGAGCGGCTGGAGCAGGAAGAGCAGAGATTGAAGAAGCACGACGGCCGTTGGATGGACATCCAACCGTCACTGCTTGTGCGTCAACCTTTTTTTTGTAGGAAAGCCTCAAATCTGTGGAAAACAGCATACAACCCATCTGCCATTATTTCTAATAATTTACAGCCCATTTGCTAATTCTTAAGGTTTTTTTGGAGCCCATATTCTTTGTTAGCATTACAGCCCATATTGTGGCCACGGTTAAAAAATTATATGAAATTTTGCATATTTCGGTGCGGTCCGAACTGTTTTTAATCCCGAAATTTCGACTCACATTCAAACTGATTTTAAAAATAAATGTATATCAAAATAAAAATCCAACAAATTCTCCATGCATAAAAATTAATGTAATTTAAAATCTTGAAATGAAAAAAAATATTTGAAACTAATTGCCGGTTTGATGTGTTTTAAAAATCTACAGGCCCATTTCTTATTACTAATGGGTCATTTTCTCGGCCAGCCGAACGAAAAGCTCTCCTCGTCTTGAAAGATTTGCAGCCCAATAGGCCTGACAAAGCGACTTAATTGGCAAATCACAAAAAAACTGGGCTGTGGACGTGGACCCAGCTGTCAGCCTCTCCACGTACAGTGCTCTTCTGATGGAAGTTGTTCCTTGACCACGTTGACCACGCCGCATGGAGAGCACCACGGCGGTGGACAACGACGAGGCCTAGGAAGGGGACGACGTGGAGCCGGGGAAGACGCGGCAGTGGAAGCCCGTGCGGAGAGGAGTACGAGGGTTCACTGGTTCGGCTGCGGTGTGAGGCTGCCGTCGCCGCAGGGCCTAGCCAGCGGTGGGAATAGTAGGGGGCGGTGAGGCCTCCGCGGCAGCACAGCCGACCACGAGAGGCAGGAGCATGCGGCACGACCGGCGCTGCTTTGGGTGGCTGGAGCAAGAAGACCAGAGGTTGAAGAAGCACTACGGCCGTTGGATGGACATCGTACGGTCACTGGAGCTAGAATCGTTCATATTGACTAAGTTGACAAAGCCCTACGGCCCCATCAACTTAGTAGGCCCACAAGACAGCCTCCCACCAAGGTGGGTCCCAGCTAGCCGGGGGAGTATTCATTTTTTTCTGCGTAATAAGGAGGCACTTCCTGCGGGTCCGAGCTGACAGCGGGGGGAACGTTTTTTTTGCGAAATACGGTGGCCCGTCCGGTGGGTCCCAGCAGTCAGGGGGAAATGATTTATTTCGCAAAATACTGGTGGCCCGTCCGGTGGGTCCCCGTTGTCAGGTGGAGGAATACTTATTTTCCGCGTAATAAGGAGGCACTTCCTTGCGGCTGCCGTGGACCCAGCTGTCAGCCTCTCCACGTACAGTACTCTTCCGATGGAAGTCGGTCGTTGACCACATTGACCACGCCGCGCCGAGAGCACCACGGCGGTGGACGATGGCGAGGCCTAGGAAGGGGACGACGCGGATCCGGTCCACGGGAGGCAGGAGCAGGCGGTAGCACAGCCGGCCACGGGAAGCAGGAGCAGGCGGGATGACCGGCGCTGCTTTGGGCGGCTGGAGCAAGAAGACCAGAGGTTGAAGAAGCCGTATGGCCGTTGGATGGACATCATACGGTCAGTAGAGTATTGACTAAGTTGAGAAAGCCCTCCGTCCCTGTCAACTTAGTAGGCCCACAAGTCAGCCCAATAATATGGTGGGTCCCAGCTAGCAGGGGGTATTCATTTTTTTGGGCGTAATAAGGAGGCACTTCCTTGCGTGCGAAGATATAGCTGGTGGGTCCGACCTGTCAGCGGGGGGAACGTTTTTTTCGTGAAATACACAGGCCCTTCCTGTGGGTCCTAGCTGTCAGGTGGAGGAATCATTATTTTGCGCGTAATAAGGAGGCATTTCCTTGTGTGCAGCCATGGACCCAACTGTCAGCCTCTCCACGTACAGTCCACTTCCGATGGATGTCGTTCATTGACCACGTTGACCAGGTCACGCCGAGAGCACCAGGGCGGTGGACGACGGCGAGGCCTAGGAAGGGAACAACACGGAGCCAGGGAATACTCGACAGTTGTTTCCCACGCGGAGGAGTACGAGGGTTTACTGGTTCGTCTGCCGTCGCCGGAGAATAACAACATGTGTGGGTGAGTAGAGGGATGGCTAGGCCAGCGATGGGAGTACGGTTGGGCCGTGAGGCCTGCGCGGCAGCATAGCCGACCGCGCAAGGAGGGAGCAAGCAGTCCCGCCGGCGCTTGTTTGAGCGGCTGGAGCATGAAGAGCAGAGATTGAAGAAGCACGGCAGCCGCTGGATGGATATCCAACAGTCACTGGTCTCATGTGTTGACTAAGTTGACAGGGCGTTGCGTGTGCGTCAACCTTTTTTTTATGAAAGCATACGCGTCAACCTGTAGTAGGCGCACAAGTCAGCCTCAAATCTGTGGAAAATAGCATACAGCCCATCTGCCATTATTTCTAATAATGTACAGCCCATTTGCTAATTCTTAAGATTTTTTTTGGAGCCCATCTTCTTTTTGTTAGCATTACACCCCATATTGTGGCCACGGTTAAAAAGTATACGAAATTTTGCATATTTCGGTGCGGTCAACCGTTTTTAATCCAAAAATATCGATTCACATTCAAACTATTTTGAAAAATAATTTATATAAATATAAAATCAAAATAATTGTCCATGCATAAAAATCAATGGAATTTAAGATCTTGTAATGAAAAAATGAAACTAATTCCCGGTTTGATGTATTTTAAAAATGTACAGGCCATTTCTGGGCAAACCGAATGAAACTCTCCTCGTCTTGAAACATTTGCAGCCCAGCAGGGCCGATAAAGAAAGTAGGCCTTGTTTGGGTATTTCTTTAAAAAAATAGAACTAGGCTAGCCATTTTCAGCAAGCAAAAAACACAACTGGGCTCATGATGTGGTAAAGATAAATAAAACCCTGGCTAGATGGGCCACAGCCCCCGCACAGCCCCATTGTTACCCTGATCCGTCGCTAAAACTAGTATAAATAACAACTGCTTGTTCCTCATTGTCTCAAAAAAAAACTGCTTGTTTCTCAACAAAAAAAAACTACGCGACTTGCTGGGTCCCTGGTGTCAGCCGCTCGTAGTGTAATTCTCTCGTTTATTGACTACGTTGACGATGGCGTGAGCCCCAGATGTCCAACCACTAGGAGGAACCATATTTTTGGGCTTGTACTATAGAGGCACTTGCTTGCGTACTGCCATGACACTGGTGGGTCCCTACTGTCATCCTCTCCATGTACAGTCATCTGCTTGTTCCTCTCGGTTGTTGACGACGTTGACAACACAAGAGGGCGGCGCACCGCGCACAGCGAGCGAACCAAGGCCGCAAGGCGGAGGACGACGGCGAGGCCTCGAACGGAACGAACAGGAGCCGTTGAAGATGCGCTGGTCCAGTCGCAGGCGGAGGGGAGTACGAGGGTTGACTGGTGGGGGTGGTGGGGGCTAGTCACTTGGCTTCTGTAATGCACAGTGAGCTCAAGCAGCCGGCGTGAGTGATGTTATTTCCCTTGGTTGTGATTTGTTACAATATTTCACTCTAAATTAAACAAATGGCAAGCCATTTGCCTTGTTTCAAAGAAAATATGACAGTCACAGCCGAGTTGAAAAGGGCAGGAACATCTAACTCCAGCTTACAAACTGTACAAAAGCACGAGGGTTGATTGTTCATCAGGTTTACAAAAAACAGATTGAAAAGGGCAACAACATCTAACTCCAGCACTGTTTTCGGCAGTCATAGTCAAATGGATCGTTTAGGTCCATAGAATGAACATCCTGGATCATAAAATTTAGTGGATTATGACCACAATATGTTGTAAATAGAAGCCAGGCACGTTCAGAAGCTCTTTTGCCCACCTGAAACTCCTTTTTTTGCTCTTCGACATACCCATCCGTCAAAACCATGCTGCTGATAAATTTAAGCCTGATGGACAATAGTAACCTCTCATTCAGCAGGAAGAATGTGACAAATCTTGTGTTTGCATGGTTGGCTACATATTGTTCTAGCGTTATTGTCTTCAATCAAATCTCATGAGAAGTGAGAAAATCCCGATGCTTACGAATCCAATGATTGGTTATAACTTTCTTACCCCGTCCTGTTGCCTAAATAGACATGAAAATTGAAAACAGTTAAGGTCTAAAAGAAGAGTGTCGAAAGAGCAACAGCTGAATGGTTAATTCTAGTGCACTATATGCGGGCTTCCAATGTGCGTGAAATTATCACCTTTATATACAACTTCTCCAGACATGGAAAGCATTGCAGCAAGCCAATAATCTTGTTCAGATCAAAACTGTTCAATTGGATATATAAGATCTTGACAGAATCCAGCACCATTAATAGGACATCCATGGAGAAACTCTTCATTGAGCATAGAACATAACATTAGTACAAAATGTGTACTCCAAGATGATATATAAATTATGTGCAGAAATTTAAAATGCAGCATATGGTTACAAGTGTAGATGATAATATAAAGTACCTGAAGAACTGTGGAGCCAAACACCATATTGAAATGAGCACAGAGATCATGTATTACACCCAAGGTCTCCAGTTTAGGCGCAGAGAGGACGGTTATTTGCAACTGTGAATAACTAGAATCAAGGATCAACCTTTGAAGTGAAGGGGCATCTTGGATGATGAGATGCCTTCCGTCAAAATTAATTCCAATTCTTACAAGGTTAGGCGACTTTATTTGGAGACAACCGATTCTAACTGTGAAAACAAGCACCAAGCACTCCAGCGCAGGGCAACTGGAGTGGATGATGCTGTGCAATGAGGCCTCCGATATACGAACCCGCACAAGTGAAAGTTTCTTGAGAAATTGGAGTCAAAGGTTTAGTACCAGATTGTCTGGAAGGTAGGACAACACAAAGGTGGCGGTGTGGAGAGAGGAGGAAAACCGCGAGATGGACATCGGTGCTGAGGGCACAAGTTCATGGCGTTCTGTATGTGGTATGTGATTTCCAGGGGAATAGTAGAACTCAAGCAGCTGTAGTTCTGTGAATTCAGGGGATTTCAGCCAGGCGTCCACCATGCAGGGCATGGTGTGCTTGCTCAGGTAGCATGATGGGATGTAGAGGCTTTGAACGGAGCCCTGGTGGGAGGAGATGATGGCTCTGGGGATTTCAAAATCATTGAAGAGAGATAGCTGACGACAGTCAAGATTAAGGGGCACGGCGCGCCATAGAGGGCGCCACAGAATTGAGAGGACTTGGGTGCGGCAGCAATCGTTGGTGGGGAGAAGCGAGATGATCTCCCCAAGGATGGCGTCTGGGAGATCGCTGATGCGGTCCACCCGAGATTCTACGGGTTCCTGGGATCCGGTGGGGGCGGGGTCGCCGCTTCTCCCCGCGCTGCCAGGTGCGGGATCTACAACAGGCGTCGCCGCTGGTGGAAGCCTCATCTTCTTGGCGCTGGGGTCAGCCGACTCCATTTTCCTCGAGGGCGTCGCGTCGCGCTCATGGATTTGAGCAGAGTAACGAATGACGAGCCTAGTTGTAGTGCGAGCGAAGAAGAAGGGGAGCTGGGGGTTTTCTGTAGGAGTGAGGAAGAAGGGGAGATGGGGTTTTCTGTAGGAATGAGCTGACGTGAGGTGGGTGGGAGCGAGGAGGAAGAAGAGCACCCAGGTTTTTTTTGTGGGGGAGGGGGACGGTGTGCTGGGTGTGGGTAGCGCCTTTTGAATTGATTTTACTATTTACTAGTGTGGATTGGCTGTTTTGTCTTGGGCCCAGAGAAACAATTACTACTAGTAGAGTGGAGACACTCTACAGCTACCCAGAAAAACAATTACTACTAGTACAGTGGAGACACTCTACCGCTTCTGGCTCCTCCTAGGTCATTGAAACGTCTCCCTCTACTGAATGCCGTTATACTTTTGTTCACCGACATGCGGGCCATGCAGCGCGCGGGCCCAAATGCCATCCACCAAATTAGCAGGCAGTATGCAGGCGGAGAGTCACCCCGGTCGCAGCGCGGCAGTAACGAGTCGTCGTATCACAAAACCCCACCTCCCCGCAATCCAAGTTTGACGGACGAAGCAACCATCATTTCACTCCTCGCTGAATCCCCTTCTCCCTCACCGTCTTCAAGAAAGGCAACACTCGCATCTGCCACTGTTCTTCTCTCCCAACGAAGGGAAGGTAAGCGGATCCGTGCTGTTGGTATATTTTCGTTCAGACAAAAAAAAGAACTTTTTCAAAGCAGTAACCGATCCTCACTCTCTTTTTTGTTTCATTGTCATTGCGATTGTGTTTTCCTTTCAGTGGTCTCCTAGTATTCGTCAGTTTCATGATGGACCAAGGAGAACCAGGCAAAGATCTCCCGATATTGGAGTAGACGCGGGAGGCTGATCCCCACGAGACAGAGAGTTCCAAGAAGATGGAGGCAACCACCGAGCCTACCCCAGATATGCTCATGGCCACTACTGAGATGGTCGACGCCCCGTTTGAGGTTACAG
>NC_041383.1:113411813-113424718 GCF_002162155.2 Triticum dicoccoides
TTCCTTCTTTGCCGATCTCGATTGTGGTTTTTCATCTAAGTATGCGGTGATTTTTTTAGAAAAGTAAGTATGTGGTGATTAATAATGCAAACTTTTATTAGCTTCGATGTCATGCTATACATAGTGGTTTAAATAACTTGTGGTTATTATACTAAAAAGTAATTCAGAATTTGTTTCTGTTTCAATTAGAGCCTTGATGCAGACAAGGATTGTGTGGTTGTGCATGTCACTCGCTATGAGGCGGACGACCTGAATATACGCACTGGGAAAACAGAGTTCTTAGGCTGTTGGATCCTGGAAGCCATTTGCGGTTATACCAATGAAGAGTTGTATTCCAGCCTCACTGTTGTCAGGCGTGTTGTCCAGGGTGTACTGAAGCACTAGAAGTTCAAAGCTACTCCTTCGTTTGTGAGGCATACTGTTCTTGTCAAGCTTATGCAGGAAGATGACGTGGCATGCCTCCACAAACAAGTTTATCAGTGGCAAGGCCACAGGGTTGTCTTCGTGAAGGTTCACAGGATTGAGCTGCTACGGGACGTCCTCGATGATGTTCATGGCAAGGTCCGTCTTGTGTCCAGCCCAAATTAGATCGAGGCATGAAATAGTTGCCCCAGCTAGTGTTTAATAGTAGTTTGGATTGTGTCTAATTATCCGAACCTTGCCTGTTATCGACCCCTCTGGGGCTAGTGCTCTGTTTGAATCCGTCTATGGGAACTACTGCTACTTTTGTTTGCCCGTGAATCATGTGAAAACCATCATAATTGTTGCTGAAGCAGATGCGTCCTCACTAGTTTTTTCATGAATATGGCATGGTAAGACATAAGTTGTCATGGTTTATCATACGAGCAGTGTGTGTTTTGATGAAATAGAGCACTCGTTCGAGAACCGTGCACCAACGTATACATAAGTACTTGTAAACACTGTTGGTGCTACACCACTTGTAAGCAGTTGTGCAAAACACGGCACATTGGCTCAGCTCGCTTCAAGACTAGGCTATCAACCAGCTAACAATCAACAATCTGATGTCTGACATATAAGCAACTACTATGTATCTTGTTACAGTGGTTCATGCAGTTAATTGAGGCCACAATGTAATAAATTCCAAACGTCGTCTTCATAAAAATCTTGAAAAGCATAAGTTAAGCAATTTTATAAATCTCAATGATTCATAGAACATAACAAACATATACTAGTTCACAGCAAAAGACAAAGTTGTGAGAAGGTTTACAAATCAGGAAAAAAACAAGCAAGGCTTCTCTGAGCAAAGGGCCTCCCGGCAGGCTTAAATTTCCTGGAGTTCACTCTGGTTTTTTCTTGTTGCCACCATCTAGGGTTAGGTTCTCTCATTCCAGAATAATCAATTATAATTGTGGTCTCAGCTGGAATGCTGAACTGAACCATGCAGTGTACTGACCAGCTGAAATGCTTGTGCATTCCACTAAATTTAAGCACCGCTATTTGCAGAAATAAGCAGATCACAATGCCTCTTGTCCGTGCACCTATCCAAAAAACCTCTGTGCAACCGTGCCAGCTAGTCCTCGGTCCATGGATGAACTGGTAGAAAGTGCATTCCGGACTAGGATGCAGTTGTTTTCGCTCGTCCCTGCACTGCAATCAGGAAGTAAAACGTACGAATCAGCTTCTTTTAGATTGCGTTGGTCATTCTACCTTAGTTACTAAAAATGTAGGGATACCTTGAAGACGGGAGGTTAGACGACGGCAACGAGGGATAGCCATCTCATTTTGCGCAGTTGTACTAAAACTGAGGTGTGTGCTTTTGATTGCGTGGATAGAAACTATACGGAGACAGACATCCCGAAACGATATGGAGATAGACATCCCTGTTTGCGCAAATACGAAATACAGTTATTTAAACAGTGACACATATTACTACTTTCCCCCGTTTCCTCTTAGAACCAAGTCCTATATTCATGCTACAGCTTTCCCACTTTCTTCCCTGTTTGAACCAACGCTTTGAGTTCACCATATGAACTAGCTTTACTTCTAATAATAGTAGAAGTCTAGGTGGCTTTGTAATAGTGGACAGAAGTAGAAAAGGATCCACATGAAGGGGGAAGAGCTGGGGCAGTAGAGCAAGGCAGGTTTCAAAGGAATATATACCTGAGGGTCGTCGGCATGTGGCAAAGACGGCGTCGGGAGGCCGCATCTTGGCCACAATACCGCAGGGAGGAAGAAGGGGTCGGAGGCCCTCCCGAGCCGGCGCTCTCTCGGAGAGAACGGCACGGCCGCCGATCGGGACACGCGGGCAGCCTTTGGTCTCCTCCCTCGCCGCCGACGACAGCGTGAACGATGCACCTACACCCCCTGCCCCGGTCGAGGTTGCCTAGCTGGATTTGTGACCAGCCGTGAGCTGAGAGAGAGAGTGTGGCCACCTATGTCTTGCTTAGATCTGGAGAGCATGAGAGAGTGAACGAGAGGAACCCTAGTAAAGCAAGCGCTAAGGCTCCTGCTTTTATATATAGTGGAGTGATTTTGTTGTACCGGCTTCAAAAAAATGCGCTCCTACGTGTACCCGCGAGTGGGTGTGAGAGAACTAGTGCGTGCGTGCACCGCTTATCTCCGTGAGAGTACAACATATACTATGCCCAAAGAACGTTCACCGCAAGAGTAATAGTATAAGTGTGTGACGTGTGAGCTAAAATAAAATGTGCGCGCCGTCTTTTGTTTTTTAGAAGTTCTAAGGGTAGGGTGTGAAGAGCACATATGTGCATGACGTCTACCTGCAGATAGAGGATGGATGCGATGTGCGAGTCTGCAAGAGGACTCGGGAGAGTCGTGACTCGTGAGGGTGCGTGTGCGTGAGAGAGAGGGGGGCACGTATCAATGCAATGCATGTGTCCGTAAATCATTATCCGACAAACGTTCGCCACAAGCCTTTTCCTTACGAACGCCGTAAGAACCGTTAGATCGGCATCCGACAGTGTCAGTTTTGCCATGTCATTTAACAGAACAGCCACTCCTCCTACACACAAATCTTCCACGCGAGTGTTAGCAACTGCCGTATGCTCGCTCCATTCCGAAATGCAGTGCATATAGCTTTATTGAAAATTAGAACCTCGCAAACTTTTACCAAGTTTTCGTGTACCAAATTGCACATGTAGAATACCCTGTATATATTATTTCATTCATCTTCGTTAGGTAACTATAAAGATGGGTGAGGAGTCTACAAAGAAAGACCATCATATCACCCGCAACAATTTCAACCATCCTTTAGTGTCGAGGAATATCATAGGAACTCTATATCATATGATTTTTATAGGATTTTTTCCTTTAGAGCCAATTGGTTCATAGGAATAGATTCATATACTCTACATTTCAAAGGAAATAAACATGATATCATTTCTATAGCTTTAGAGCCACTTGGTTCATATGAATGGATTCCTATACTCCCTTAATTTCAAAGGAAAATAAACATTAGCGTATATTCAATAGAAAAGTTCCTATGATATGAACCAAATTACATCTCTTTACTAATCCCTCCTCATAGGAATTGAGACACATGTCATCTCTAGATTCAATAGAAAAGTTCCTATGATGTGAACCAAATGACATCTCTTTTCCAATCCCTACTCATAGGAATTGAGATGCTCCATGTCATCTCTTTCCCTACAACTTCCACGTATGCATCTTCTATTCCTAAATAGATAGTACAACCCACTAGTAGCTTTTTTCCAAAACATGCAACTATGGCAAAAGAACTATATAGTGTGTCAATAACTTTGAAAGATGGTCGCTGGATGAAGCTGACCCGACAGTGCAGAGCTGGGCAAATCCGAGCACTACTGGCCGTTGGATATCATCAACATTCCACCAGATCTGCCACATGTACAATTTAGAAGACTCCATGGTTGAACTTAAGCATAATGCACAAACCTCAAAACACAAGCACTTCTCCTTTGTTCTAGAATCTTCTGTATCATAATTGATTATTTTTTCTAAATGAATTGCCATTATTTGTTTTTTACTTTATGATTTACAATGCACAACCCCATGAATCTTAACATTTTTATAAAACTAATTGATTTTGAATGAGATGAACTATAAGAACTAAACGAACATCTACGTCATGCATATATGACTCAAAGCTTTACATGCTATAGTGTGTATTTATTTATAATTTGGTTTCAAAATCTCATGTGTTCAATACATGTGTACCTTACTAGTTTTGAGTAGAGTAGCAAATTTCACGCGGCCCCGGGTATATCAAAATGCAGGGCCCATGCATCATTGCCTTTCGTTCGAACCTACGTCCACAAGTTTTTGTACGTACTATATCTCCTGGTCTCCGAACCCAAAATGCTGCCTCATTCCCGTAAAACCAAGCGGCCCACACATATTTACGGGGTCAACTCGATCACTCAAACCCGTTTACTACGACGTGGCCCCGCACGCCGTAGTACTCCTACAAACCCTACCGCCGCACTCATCATCGGTTTTCTTCAAGAGGACAAGGGAGAAGCCAATTTGTAGTGGAGGCGCTTTCAAAAATAGGATCTGTAGTGGAGACCCCTACCCTAGGGTGCCCTAGGTAGCTGCCGCACGCATCCTTATTTTCTCTTTTCTTTATCCTCTTGCGCGCCAGAGTGAAATGATGGTTGCTTCTTCCGTCCAGCTTAATGCGGGAAAGGTGGGGCTTTGTGATTTGACCCCTCATCGCTCATTTTCTACTACTGCGGCGCTACGACCGGGGTGCCTCCAATTCCAACCGCTGCTCCGAACTGTAATTTGGTGCATCACACGTGGAACAAGACGGTGGATGAACCACATGTCTGCCAAAGGGGTCCTGTTAAGTGGGTCGCCATTTCGTGTGTGGACTGACCCTGCTTGAGTTGCTACGCCAACACGACAGGAGCAGCCTACCACTTGGTTTTGCTCCTTGGTGAATCCCGACTATATTGATCTAAAAAGATACGTGATGAACTACCCTCTCCGTTTTGGTTTTTTATTTGTAGGCGTCTCCGTTTATAGGGCCCGCACGTAGTTCTAGGTCATCCATTTGACTAACTAAATATGAGCTACTATGTCACAAAAAGTATATCATTGGATTCTTATTGGTTGATATGTGAAGAAACAAGAAACGAGGTAGAAGTTAATGCACCATGCCTTAGTATTGTGGGATTATTTGGTTTTCTTAAGATGACGTGCGTTTGGTTGCAAGGGTGGTCATGAATGGGTTGGCATCATTCAGAAAATAGACATGTTTGGTTATAAAGCACATGGATGGTTCGAGTCAAAAAAAAGAGAATATGCCTTGAAGATGTGGAACCATTCCACCCAACCAAATCGGTCGAATCAAATGGCCACCCTTTGCATGCATGACTATGTGAGCATGACTGGTGGTCCCGTCTTAAATAATTAGCTCATCTTTTATATTCAGCCAAACACATGAATTGAATGGTTCAATCCCAAAAAAATTGAATGGTCCCAATCCATTCATACGATACCTTCAACCAAACGCATCCGATGGAGGGAGTAGTTGTATTTAAAAGTCGAGGGCGGGGCTTTTCCTGCACGGTAGGCGGGGTAGTTCCGCCTAGTCGGTTCGACAGAGACGCGAGAAGACGAGGGAGTAGGCTGCTGCAAACGTAGGGCTGTGTGATTTGACAACGAGTTACTGCTGGACAGGTGGGGCCCCGTGATTTGACTTGCCATTATCATTTTAACTGCGGCGCTACGACCGACGTGAGTCTCCTGATTCCTGACCACCTCCATATAGGTGCCTCTCCCAATGCTCCACCATGTGGTAGTAGAGGCTGGCTCTTGCATGAGAGCCAACTTCTCCACTTTTTCCTTGCCTCTCTTTCCTCCACATATGCAAAAATGCCATGTAAAGCGCACCCTCCGTCTAGGTGTGTAAGTCATCTTACGAAAAACAAATAATCCCAAAACACTTAGGCGCGATGCATTAACTTCTACCTCGTTTCTTGTTTCTTGACATATCAACCAATAAGAGATAAAGAGTGTGCATGCTTTTAATGACCTGAGACTATCAAACATGACATGCAGTGGTTAGTTCATTGCATGCAATACTATTAATTAGCAAATAAACATTAATGTTTCCCGTTTTCTCCTCCTCCTTGGTCACGATGCACAGCCTAAGATGGTATTGTACTTACTTGCTCCTACAGGTGCTTAAGCTTGCCACATAGGCATAAAGTCTGATGTGGCAAGTTAATCAAGAAGAGAGAGACTAGTTTGGTGACCCAAGGAAGAAACGGTGCTAAGCGCGTGTACCTAGGTGAAAAGACAATTTTGAGTCTATAGCTAATTAAATGAAGCAAACTTAGCAACACCATTTCATTGGAAGAGGTCGCTCCTTGGCAAATGCAATAAATACTAGTACTCCATGTGTCCCATTATATAAGAACGTTTTTGACACTATACTAGCTAGTGTCAAAAACATTCTTATATTATGGGATGGAGGGAGTACGGACAAAGAGATAGAGAGGAGTAAAAAAATACACTTATAGCCAACCTTGTTGTAGTATGAGTGACTAAGTGATGACTATGTATGACATGCCAACATCAGATATCCTAACGCATCATGTTAAATCTCCAAGGGCATGAACACGCGAGCAACGTGACGGTCGTGGTAGGCGCGACCATGATACGGGCTGCTGGCGGCCCTTGGATCTGATATCAAACGGTCGCATGCTAAGTTGCTGAAAATTTTAACAATAACCCTCCAGGATAGGATATTCACCCATAGGTCTAGAATCACGCCATGCAACAGTTCGATCTCAGATCGAAGGGCTCTCAGAAGCCCGTATCATGGAGAATGGAAAGCCACTACCCTGCCATTCGCACGCTGGCAGTTCGCTCCTACTCTTTCCTGCATGTCATTTAATACTACGACGGTTCGCTCCTAGTCCTCCCGTCCATTCACATTACGGCAGTTCCACTAATCCTAACCCTCCTCCCAAATCCATGGCGTCCCAAATCTCTCCGATCAGCAGTGAGTACAAGGTTAGAACCATCACCGGCGATGAGTTCGACGTCATCTACACCCGTACTTCTGCGACGGTGAAAGGATGCCTTTCTCGCTTCAGACGCATGTTCAAAAACTCACATGATGAGTGGGTCGCTGGGCTAGATGTTGAGTACACCACAGTCCTGGGACGATAGAAGGATCTAAAGGACGAAGAGAGGAAGAAGCCCGCCGTGATCCAGGTTTGCGTACATAACATTTGCTTGGTCTACCACATATGCCATGCCGACGTTGAGTGCCAGGATTTTAAGAACTTCCTCAAGGACAAAACAGTCAAATTCGTTACTGTAGACTTTAAGAACGACAAAGAAGTCCTACATCGGATAGGCCTCGTTGTAGGCAACCCCTTCGACCTCCAGAAGAATTGGCTGGTGCCCTCTCGTCAGCCCTCAATGCTGACCCTGGCAGGAGCCATGGTTCATCCTTCATACTGCAAACTGGAGAAACCTCATTACACGTTTCATCGTCATGCATGGCAGCGGAATGTGCTAGATATAGACCACATCCAGTACGCTGCAATGGATGGCTACCTTTTTTTGAATGTCTACATGGGTTGGATGAAGAGAAACAGCCAAGTTGGCAGTTCAAGGAAAGAAGTATCGGCCAAGAGGAAGAGGGACAAGGACGAAGTCGAGGACGTGGACGAGGACTCCGAGTAAGGTGGTAGTGTCGTTGCTCATGGCGGTTCTAAACTTCTAATGCAGTGTCTACCGGATTAGTTGCATAGTTTAATTTCAGGTGTGCTTAGTGTAATTTGAGGGGTGTGTTGTGCTGAGCCCCCAGCAGAACTATGTTATGTTTCTTCTCGTTAAACTCTTCAGTATGTACATACTAGTACTAGTATTTCTTTAATAGAATTTAGCACCCCAATTAAGCACGTACTAGCTTTTTTAATAGTACTATATGCATAATTTGGCGACGAGCGCTCTCTATATGTACCACCTTTTTTTTAAATTTCAATTTTTGCTCCATGGCGCAATCCATCGATAGTGGAGTACTACTGTACAAGAGTATACATTTTTAAAAGGCTAGCGTACTGTTCATCACATATATATATATATAGCCAGTTAAATTCTCAACCTAGAACAACGTGCATGCCATGTAGTAAACCGATCTGGAGGAAGTATAGTAAAAATGAGGTGATTTTACCCAGCGATCGGCGGGGGAGCATGGCCTATCATGCGGTCCCATGTGTCATGATGTACTAAGGCGATGCGTGTCTCCCTTTTGAGGCACAAGCAATACTAGTACGTGGTTTGAGATGATGTCCAACCGAAGTGTGAAATAATGGTTGCTTCGTCCGTCTGGGAAGGTGCGGCATTGTGATTTGACGTCTCATTGCTCATTACTAACACTGGGCCGGTACGAGTGGGGTGCGTCCCCCTGCTGTTCTACACTGTTATTTCGTGCTTGACACGTCGACCCGGTTGCTATATGTCCCACATGTCGGCGACAGGAAGTACAAAATTCATGAAAGGGAGCGTCGACAGAGGAGTATACTACAGAATTCATGAAAGGGAGCGACTTAGTTTTGGAAAAATCTGTTTTTACGGAGTATGTACCCACCAGCGTTTATAGGGCTCATCTAAAAAACATTCGTTTTCTGTTTGATAAGTCTCAATTCTAGTACTATACTAGTACTCCCTCCATTCCAAAATAGATGACCCAACTTTGTACTAAAGTTAGTATAAAGTTGAGTCGTCTATTTTGGAACGGAGGGAGTAGTAGTACCATTACATGTTGGATTTCGAGGTGCGTTAGATCACCCGACGGAAGCAGTGTCAAGAGGAAACTAACCAATGCATGTACAAGTTCATGGAAATTTAGTGGTCATTCATGCATTTGTTCTAATTAATGCCTCGGTAAACATAACTTCTTGAGAAAAACGAGCGTACTGTGCAAACTACGAAATTAATTCGACCACTCACCGTCTACCTTGGTTGGGGAGATTTTGAAATTGAGCCATAAACTGGAAAGGAGGGAGTAGTAACTTTTGTCTCGATTACTATTTGTGGCCTTGTATAGATGCAAAATGTATTTTTTATAGTCGCCTTTTATAAGTAAATAGAGGGAGTACTAACCAAAGTACGTAGTAGGGACAAGGAGTAAACGGAGGGAGTAGTAAAATTTTCTCCTCGTGCTGCGAGCCACCGCGCGCGTGGGCGAGGGAGCAGGCGTAAAGGCGTATAGTAGTACTCCAGCTTCACCTCATCCTGCGAGCCACCGCGCCCGTGGGCGGGGGAGACGGCGCACTAAGCAAGTTTTTCCTTGTTCTGCGAGTTGACAGGACACATCAAAAGTACTCCAGTGTATAGAGCCTTGCCTCTAAGGTAGGCCCCACATGGTTTGCCTCTTTTTTTAATTTAGCATAACACGTCAAGTCGCAATTTGTTTGTTCACCCGTGGTAGACGATCCTCCCTCCACCAAGTGGACAACCAGTACACATGACAAATTACCACATGGGCTGCCTTTTTCGTACAAAAATGAGCTCCACCGTGTACCCGCGCGGGTGTGGTTGGGAAAGAGACGGGAGTACGTGCGCTGTGCGTGCACCTCTTCTCTTCGTGCATGTCCCCTACCTATGTGGGTGGGTGTGAGAGAGATACAAACCTAGACATAATTCGTCGTCCATCCCCATGCCTCCGCCCAGTCCGACCACTAGTCACCACCACGGCACCACGCCCCACTCGTCCTCACCTTATCTCTCATATTTCTCCCTCCATTTTATATAAAAGGGGCCACTATCAAAATTACAATTTGTAGATATACAAGGCCACTAACATTAATCGATGCAATATTAATGGTGTTTGCCTCGTGGTACTAGCAAAGGAGGACATTAATTATCCCTTGCATGCATGCGAGAGTTTGTAAAAAATGTATCTTGATGTTCCGTGCAATGCACGGGCATCTTGCTAGTCCATGAAAACAACACATGGCAAAATTCCACGGCGAACGAGGGATTTGAATCTGTTGGGAGGGGATGTTTGGATCTTGCCCGGGGTAGCCAACATATTGGCGCCCCTTTTGTCCACCGGTGCCTTTGCCACCGATGACCGAGGAACGGCTCGGGTGCTCATGTTGTCATGCATCCTCCAGCGCGCACGTTGGAGACGAGCTCGCACGAGCTGTGTTTTTTTGTCCCACAACGCCGCCCGAGCCGCCCGCAGACCGACCGGCGACCCGCAAATTATGCCATCCAACCGTAGCCGCACACATTATGAAAGCAACCCAACCAACCGGACGAAATTCACGCAAACACGTAGACAAACTGGTACTCATTCACGCAACCACCGGAGTATTTCATATAAACAACGACGGAAATCATATAAAATACCGGATTTTCACACAAACATGACGGATTTCATTACATTCAAATGAACTTCGCGGTGCTAGTTCTGGACAGCACACGTATATAATACATGGCCTAAATGGTCGCCCGACAATCAATTTGTGTTCCTCATGTCCGGCAGCACGATCACTGGACTGCCGGGAGCCCCGTAGGTATATGCTTCAGCGCAAAGGACGGCTCTCTTCCCCACTGCCCAACTGATAACATTGGCTGGTGCCGAAGATGATGGTGGCCGGCACCGGTTCGAGTTCATCACCGGCCACTACTTCGCCATTGCCGGCACCGGCTCGAGTTCATCCTAACATTGACCTCTTCCATGGAGCCCATGCAGGGTCGACGAAGGTCCTCGCAACAAAAGGATCCGGCAAGACACCTGCTGTGTATGCCGGCGTCGCCTCTGCGGTGGCCTTCATGGGACCCGAGCGGCGGCGGGCTCCCATGTTCTACTTCTCCTCGATGATGGCGGCGGACGCGGAGGTGCTTGCCACCGACTCGTCGCTCTCTGTGCACCCGGCTTCTGTCGCTGCTTGCATGGCGCGACCGCCGGCATGGGAGTCTCGGCCACAGAAACGGGAGACGTGGTACGAGGCGGCGGCGTGGACGGTAGCAACGACACCCGTGCGCCGCTCCTCGTCGAGTTGCTGAACCGCGCGCTAGCTTGGGGCGGCAACTGGCTCCGTCGGGCGAGGGGAGGGAGGTGGATCAGTGAGCTGCATAGCTCGTATCTAGCGGGCTACCCAGCTGGCTTGGATGCGGAATAACTACTCTTCGTAAGCCATTGTAAGAGTGGACAAAATGGTGGAGGAGATAGGGGAGCGGCGGAGGTGTGCGATTCTTGGCCGGTGTTTGGCCTCGTTTAAATAGGAGATTAAACAGACGGCGGACGGGAGGAGCTCGGCCGGTGTTGCGTTTAACGCCGGCCCGGTCACGAACGGACGTGGGTCCAGAGTTGGTTTCTCGGCTTCCACACAGGCGGGTTTCATGGAGGCGTTTGAATGCGGCACGGAGGCATGTTCAGCCGGGCGTGCCGCGAGTGGCGCCCTCGACTATGACCTAGGACACCACGCCATTCTTCCACTGACGTGTGAGCTCTTTGGGTGCATGGCCTACATGTCAGTGACCCAACGCAGGCAGCGCACAGCAGAGGAACCTTTGGTGGGCCAGGGCGGTCAGAAGCGGGCATTTCATAAACCGATGATTGTTCATTGAGTGTGACGTCATCTTTTTCATGTAGTTAAGCGTGTGTCTTGTGTCGTGTGTTGTGTGCATGCAGGCGTGTGAGTGTTGCGTGCGTGCAAGGGTGCGTTTCAGTGTTGCATGCATGGGTGCGTACGTGCAAGGGTGCGTTTCAGTGTTGCATGCATGGGTGCATACGTGCGTGTGTTCGTGAGTGCATGTGTATGTGTCAGTGTTGCACGCCTACATGCGTGCGTGTCTTGCATGCATGCATGTGTACGTGCGGGGTGAGGCTACACGTCAGTCGACTGACTTTTTCATCTCCGGTCATTAGATTTTCTAGCCGTTGGATACGAAATCAAGGGCCTCCAGTTTATCATCAAACTCCACCCCCCCCCCGAGCCGCCAGCCACCACCGGCCGAACTGCCCGCCCCCACCGCCCGCGGCATGCCCGCCCTCCCCGAAACCACTCCCCACCGCCGGTCCGCCGCCGCACCTTCGAGAGAGTGGTCCATAATATATGATCTTGAGATTTTATGAAGTCACCATAGGTGCCTCCTAATCGAGTGGAACGTCTCCTCCCACTGAATGTACATCGCTGGAAAATACTGAAATTAACACAAGATAAATGCGAGCACCGGGACTTTAACCTTGGTGGGCTCGAGAAACCACTGTCCTCTAACCATCCAACCACATGTTGGTTAGCACGACAAAATGTATCTGGTGGCCGTTATGAGCTTATTCTGAAGTCCAGTGACCATATCGTGCTTTCGCTTCAAATACAATGACCATAAGTGTCGTCAACAAAATACGGAGCACGCATCAAATGCAAAGTCCGTCAGTGTCATCAACAAAATATGGACGTATCGTGAGCTAGATACCATTGTACTATTGTATATGCTTATTTTCTTAGTGGCCGATTGCGTGTGTGGTGTGGTGGGCACATCATTTCTAGTTGTGGTGGGTCAACATGAAGACTCATGGGTCGGTTCCATCCTGCGCCACATATAGGTTGGACTGAGACGTGTTATACGGAGACCCATGTTGAGGACTCGTCGTACAACACGAAGCTACCAGAGTCGCGGAGGACTCTATCCCCACTGGTGATAAGCCGACTATATATGATTTGTAACTCTAGGCCCTTAGTATGTTATACAAGCCTGGGGGCTAGTTCGTCGATAGTATACACACACGCACAATGCCTGGTTTTCACGTGTACTTTGTACACACCCCTAACACTAATATACAGTACCAGGAGTAGGCTCTTTCTTCAACTGCAAGGGTCCGATCCAAACTAGGGTAAAACTTTGCCTCGTATTACCATCTAGCCTAATAGCCAGGGATATCCTACCGAATGATATGATGAAAT
>NC_041383.1:113425081-113455711 GCF_002162155.2 Triticum dicoccoides
GTGCGTATAGAGGGCTAGTAGAGACCGTGCATGTGTATATATGCATGTGAGAGAAATAGTGTTTTCCAACTGAGATTAGTGAAAAGAGTGGTACATAGTAGTCAGAAAGAGAGATAGAGAAACAGAGAGAGCATGTGCGTGAGACACCCCGACACCCTGAGAGAGATTGTGAGCATGTGTGAAAGAGAAATGCCGATGCATATAAAGTGTGTGCACTTATGTGTTAGATAGAGAGATATCTACGTGTAAAAGGCGGTTCTACGCATTAAATTAAAATATAAATGGCATTATTATTTTTGGATGAGATCATGAATTTTGCAAAATTGCATATGGACGAAAATCGGTCTATCAGACACCCATACTCTATTGAATTCTAGCATGTGCATGTGTTTATTTCATATTATCGATCCATAGAGTGAGAGCGGTTTGAAATACAGGCAATGGATGCTTTTGCAATTCATATATAAACATTAATTAGTGCACTCCATGTTGTTAGTGTGAAGCACTTTATACATTTGTCACTTGCATGGATACATTCCAAATTGCTAGCTACGAAATAAAATACATGTCGAATTCAACATATAGGGGGTTTCGAAGATTCGAATTCATAGGAAGTGCATTCATCTATTTGAACCCGAGATAATGGCATTTGTAAATCAGATGTAAAAGGGGGCATCAATCTTTGTTGTGAGTTTGAACATGGTATATATATTCATATGCATATCTAACTTTTTTTTTGCAACCAAGGAGATTATACCTGGAACCATGCATCAACTGAGGTAAGTTGCATATTTTTTAATATATACTCGTGTACAATGTATATTAAAATGTACCCCCTCCATTCCAAAATAATCATAGCTTTAGGATTTTCAAGAGTAAAGATTTGTGAAGTTTGACAAATCCTGAAAGTTCAATTCAAGAGAACCGAAAACGTTAATGTTTCTGCTCCCAAATATTGAACGAAGCGCCAAATAGGCCTCTGGTCACCCGAAACCGCGCGAGACTAATGTTTTGGTGGTAGGAAATTACTGTCCTGACTCTGGCTCGTGTAGCCTATCGGCCCGATGTCCAAATGTCTAAATCGGGGTAGGTTTGTAACTTCACCAAGACGCCAGTCTCTACCGCCTCCGAGAAGCATTCATACGCCGTGGGCGCCTAAACACCCATGCGCTCGACCGAAATCTATCCCGCCCACATTTGGGACACCTGGCATGACTGTCCTACCCCCAACCCGCAATATGTCCGAAATTTTAGATGGGGGCAAAGTTTGTAACTTTCCCCAAATTTCAAACAAACGTGTCTCAAACCGAAACATTGTTCCCCCTTAGTTCCCCGCCTCCCTCCATTTCCCCATTCATACTCCATGGGCGCGAAAAAGCCCTCTCCACCAGCCGCGAAACCCCAACCTGCTCCGTCCTTCACCCAATAGCCGCCAATCCACCACCGCCCTCCTCCATCACGCCGGAGTCGGTACCCCGACGTCGTCGTCCAACGCAACCGCAACCGCAACGCTCTCAAGGACTTAGCAGCTGAAGCAGAGGCAGAGCTGCCTCCACGACGCCGACGCCGACGTGCATCGTACCAGAACCACTCCGACCACGCCGTCCTGCGCCTCACTGCTGCGGCTCCACTGTCGCAACCGTCCACCGCACCGGAGCTGTTCCCGCTACGCAATCGTTCGCCGCCTTGGATCTGCTTCCCCGTCGCCGACAGACGGCCACCGCACCACACTCAACAACTTGGCCATGGGTTCGTCCAAGGTTGCATCGTCCTCCACAACTTCTGGTTTCCGGCGAACAACAAGATCGTCGGAAAAACAGAAGGAGGAGACAACACTGCCAGCAGAAAGAGGTACTCCTCTTCCCTTATTCGTGCAAATCTTATGTCTCCGCTCACACCGTATTCATCCCACAAAAGAAACTAGTTGAGCGCTTCTTACTACATCTTCTTTGTGATACTAAATGCACAAGGTTTCCTCCCTTTTACTATTTCACCTTTGCTAGAGGTCAGTAGCCTGCCTGGATTTCAATTCAGGGTCAGTCGAACAGCAATTAAAAGAAGCAGCACCCGCTTAGGTGTGCGGAGCACCTAGTCCGCCTGTTCCCCGGGGAAGCGGCGCATCGGTGTCTATCATAGGGGTGTGGGGTGCAGGAGCTGCTTGCGCCCGATCTAGAGGTCGGCGAGGCTTGAATGGATGGCCGGGGGGAGGGGGGCCGGTGCGGTGAGGTCGAGGGGAGGGCGCAGGCAGGGGAGGAATACTGGGCCAGTGGTCTCTGGCGTTTCGAGGAAGATCGTCAACACTGACTGGCTGGAGGTAGATGAAGGCGATCTCCCCGTTTTTTATACATCGTACGGTGCAGAAAAAATGGACTGACCTATTTGCTTTCAGTCGACTGTTATTTTCATAGAATCCTGTAGTAATTGAGTGTGCCATGCATGTTGTAGAGCTATCATATGTCTCCCGTCATTTATTTCTCACCAACCTGCTATCTGCTACCTTTACACTGTACTAATTGTGCACACACTTCACCCATCCTCACACTATTGTTTTTATATGCATGGGTATTTCAGACTCTGATGCAGTGTTCATGAATGCAGAAAAGAAAAGACAGAAGTCGCTCCAGTGTAATTCGAAGATAAGCAGTAAGCGTTTCAACGCTCTAATGGGTGCAGTGTCAGCAGTTGGAGACAGTAAAAGTAGCTCTGCAGTTGATGATCTCAATTGCCACACACAACCATCCCAGGTGCTTGCTTTAACTTCGCGCTGTCAAATGTGGTTGCATGTTGCATATGGTGTCTAGCTTGTATTGCTTCCAATTTGGTTAAATTGCATCTGCTTACTTTACACATTATACCTTTGATAATGACATGCCTTCCTGTTTTTGATACATACTACATATGTCCATTAACCATGTTCGCACATCAAACTAATGCTCTTTTGTATCCCTCATCAATCACTTAAGATGAGACAGTCACCCGGGTGGGTTATTGTGAGACGCCCTACTCGTTTAAAGAGTGCAGTGTCATCCTCCCCACATGATTCTCAAGAAACATCAAGGCTAAATGATGATAGTCAACGTAGCTCTCTAGTTGATCACCGCAATTCACCCACACCACCATCGCAGGTGCTTGCTCTTACTTGGCAGTGTGATATGTGGTTGCATGTTGCATATGGTGTCTACCTTGTAATGCTTCTAATTAGGGTAAATTGCATCTGCTTAGTTAACACATTATACCTGTGAATATGACATGCCTTCCTATTTTTGGTACATACTACGTCTTTCTATTAACCATGTTCTTACATCAAACTACTTCTCTTGTGTATCCCTCATCAATACTCCTAATTTGTTAAATTGCATCTCCTTAGCTTACACATTATACATGTGAATATGCCACGCCTTCCTGTTTTTGGTACATACTACATCTGCCTATCACACCATGTTCTTACATCAAACTACTGTTATTGTGTATCCTGCCTCTATCGCTTATGATGAGACAGTCACGCGCCTGAGTTAATATGAGACGCAATACTCTTATAAAGAATGCAATTTCATCCTCTCCACATGATTCTCAAGAAACAACAAGCCTAAATGAAGATATTGAACGTTGCTCTGTACCTGAAGACAACACTTCCCCTACACCACCATCACAGGTGCTTGCTCCAACTTCGCAGTGTGATATGTGGTTGCATGTTGCATACGGTGTCTAGCTTGTAATGCTCCTAATTAGGGTAAATTCCATCTGCTTAGTTTACACACTATACCTGTGAATATGACATGCCTTCCTATTTTTGGTACACACTACATCTATGTGTTAACCTTGTTCTTACATGAAACTACCTCTCTTCTGTATCCTGCATCAATTACTTACAATGAGTCACCTTTATTCGTTGCATATTGCATATTATTTCTCGTCTGTTGCCATGTATTGCTTCTAATTTGGTCAAATACATTTGTTAGGGCACCCTTTTAATTTGGCAGAGTGATATTGGTTTCATCTTTCATATGGTTTCTAGCTTGCATCGATTCTAACAAGTTCAAGCACCTTGTTCTTAGTTTACACTTTATACATCATACATGTCGATATGTCACGCCGTCCTGTTTTTCATACATATTCCATCCTCCTATCATGCGGCTGCCTTACATGAAAGTAGTGTTCGTCAGTATCATGCATCAATAAGTTCTGAAGAGCAAATTTTATTCCTTTTTCTTGTGGGTTTGACTTGACAAGGCAAAATCAAGAAAGAGGAAGGAAAAGAGTAAGGAAGGCGATGATGGTGGTCCTCTACAGCAACGTAAACGGAGCATCTGTACCAATTCTCCTTGTACTGATAGTGCATTACATGGTCCAAGTCACCGCTCCCCTACTCCACCATCCAAGGTGCTTGCTCTAACTTGGTAGTGTGATATCTGGTTGCATGTTGCATATGGTGTCTAGCTCGTAGCTCCTAATTAGTGTAAACTGCATCTGCTTAGATTACACATGATACATGTGAATATGACACGCTTTCTTGTTTTTGGTACATACTATATCTGTGTATCACACCATGTTCTTACATGAAACTACTCTTCTTGTGTATCCTGCATCAAAAACTTATGATGGGACACCTTTAAGTTGGCAGTGTGATATTGGTTTGCGTCTTGAATATGATTTCTAGCATGTATTGCTTCTAGTTTGATGAATGCCACCTATGACGAGACAGTTTTAACTTGGCAGAGTGATGTTGATTGCACCTTCCATATGGTGTCTTGCAATGTTTCTAATTTCTTGAAGTGCCTTCTTCTTAGTTACCACATCATAGGTGTGAATATGTCAAGCCCTCCATTTTTTCGTACATATTCCATCCTCGTATCATGACTTTGCCTTTCATCAGAGTAGTGTTCGTCGGTATCATGCATGGATGAGTTCTGAAGAGCGAATGATATTCCTTTTTCTTGTCGGTATGACCTCACAATGCAAAATCAATAAAGCTGAAGGAAATTGGCAAGGCATTGGATGATGGTGGTCCTTCCGAGCAACTGAAACGGAGGTTCTCTACAGATTCTAATCCGCCATCCTCCCAACAAGATTCGCAAGACAACGCAAGGCTAGACAGTAAACGTAGCTGTGTAGATGATGAGCACATCTCCCCTACTCCACCATCACAGGTGCTTGCTCTAACTTGGCACTATTATATGTGGTTCCATGTTGCGTATGATGTCTAGCTTGTATTACTTCTGACTTTGTTGAATTGCATCTGCTTACTTTACACGTAATGCATGTGAATATGACATGTGTTCCTGTTTCTACATCAGACTACTATTCTTGCATATCCCGCATTAGTCACTTATGATAAGGAACCTTTAAGTCGCCACTGTGATATTGGTTGTGTCTTGCATATGACTTCTAGCATATACTTATTCTAATTTGTTGAAACGCCATATAGTTTGAACTTGGCAGAGTGATATTGGTCGCATCTTTCATATGGTGTCTAGCTTGCAGTGCTTCTAATTTTTTGAAATGCCTTTTGCTTAGTTACCACGTCATAGGTGTGAATATGTCACACCATCATGTTTTTCATACATATTCCATCCTCGCATCATGTGTTTGCCTTTCATCCGAGTAGTGTTCATCAGTATCATGCATGAATGAGTTCTGAAGAGCGAATTTTATTCCTTTTTTCTTATCGGTTTGACTTCACAATGAAAAATCACTACAGCTGAAGGAAATTAGTCCGGTAGTGGATGATGGTGGTCCTTCGGAGCAACTCAAACAGGGGGTCTCTACATATTCTACTCTGCCATCCTCCCAACAAGATTCGCAAGACAACACAAGGCTGGACAGTCAATGTAGCTGTGTAGATGATGAGCACATCTCCCCTACTCCACCATCACAGGTGCTTGCTCCAACTTGACACTATTATATGTGGTTTCATGTTGCGTATGATGTCTAGCTTGTATTGCTTCTACCTTGAATTGCATCTGCTTACTTTACACATAATGCCTGCGAATATGACACATGTTCCTGTTTCTAGAACATACGTGTACACGATGAGCACATCTCCCCTACTCCACCATCACAGGTGCTTGCTCTTACTTGGAACTGTTATACGTGGTTGCGTTTTCCGTATGATGTCTAGTTTGTATTGCTTCTAATTATGTTGAATTGCATCTGCGTAGCTTACAACTTATACATTTAACGATCACTTACCCATAAGACACATTTAACTTGGGACTGTGATGTAGGTTGCATGTTGCATTGTCTTCTAGCTTGTACTGCTTCTAATTTCTTGAAATGGCACTTACGACGAGACACTTTTTACCTGATAGAGTGATATTGGTTGCATGTTCATATGGTGCCTAGCTTTAATTTCTTCTAATTTTGTTGAAATGCCTTCCGCTTACTATTTTTTCATACATATTCCATCCTCCTATCATACGTGTGAATATGAAACGCTGTCTTTTTTGTATATATTCCATCCTCCTGTTATTGCCTTACATCAAAGTAGTGTTCGTCTGTATCATGCATCAACCAGTTATGCAGAGCTAATTTTATTCATCTTCTTGTGGTTTTGACTTTATAAGGCAATATCAGAAAATAGGAAGGAAAAGAGTAAGTTAGGGGATGTTGGTGGTACTCCGCACCGATGCAAATAGAGACTCTCTAGATTTGCCACTGCTACTGCTAATGAAGTTGAAGTCCCAAGTCTACATGATGAGTTCATCTCCCGCACTCCACCATCGCAGGTGCTTGCTCTAAGTTGACAATGTGATAATTGGTTTCATGTTGCATATGTTGTCTAGCCTGTATTTCTTCTATTTTGATTAAATTGCACCTGCTGAGTTTATACGTTATACATGTGCATATGACATGGCTTTCTGTCTCTAGAATACACTGCATCTATCTATCATCCCATGTTCTTACATCAAAGTACTGTTGTTGTGTATCCCGCATCAGTAACTCATGATTGGACGCTTTTAACATGGCAGATTGATAGTGGTTGCATCTTGCATTGATTTCTATGTTGTACTGCTTCTAATTTTTCGAATTGCCAGTTATGACAAGACACTTTTAACTTGGCAGAGTAATATTGGTTGCATCTTTCATATGGTGTCTAGCTTGCATTACTTCTATTTTCTTGAAAATCCTTCTGCTTAGTTTGCACATCGTAGCTGTGAATATGTCATGCCGTCCTGTTTTTCTTACATATTCCATTCTCATACGGTTGTCTTACATCAAAGTATTGCTTGTGTGTATCATGCATCAATGAGTTCTGAAGAGTGATTTTATTCTTTTGTGTGGTGGGTACAGCTTGACATGGCAAAGTCAAAAAAGAGCAAGGAAAATAATATAGTAGGGAGTGCTGTTACTCGTCGGGTGAAACGGAAAAGGCTCTGCCGTCGAGATTCTGCTGGTACTTATAGTGAAGTAGAAGGTCCAAGTCCACCGGCTAAATCTACAAATGCAGTATCACCTGCTCCACCAGTTGCAGCATCCGCTTCAACTGTACCAGCATCTCAACCAGTTACTCGTTCGTTTGCTCCGGAACTGGCCAGTTCCCAAGCTGCCTTCACACCTAACACTACTTCTGAAGCACTGTTGACACAACAGGACTTGGCAAGATCAGGTGAACCTCATGAGCATCAACACTAAGACGGTACATGACCGAGTCAAGTTGTAGCTGCATGCTCCTTTATATGTACTCTCACCAGTTTGGTGTACACTAACACTTTCCATATTCGTTGTTGAAATAGCACCACGGCGCAAGCGGAAACAGACATCAGGGATAATGCTTGACAGATTAACAAAATCTAAAGGAGGAAGAATGGAGATCCATTTTGAGGCAGGTTTAAAAAGGCCACGTGATGCTACAGAGTCAGCCACGTTAGTATCAGAGGCAGTCGTTGCCATTAGGTGGCATGCGTGTATCCTCCCAACATGGATCCAATATAGGGATGAGAAAGACAATACCCAGTTTAACACCTTCCTTGACCATTTATCTGTAAGTAATGTTATTCATCGCAATTAGTAATATTGTCTTGCTCTGCCCCATACTTTCTAGCTTCCTCCTAATAAGACTCACATTCTTTTTTCAACAGATGAGGTTCAAGTTGGGTCCGAAAGATGATGCAACTAAACAAGCATGCACTCATGTTTTTCAGTATGCTCTGCGACAGTATCGGTACCACCTTAGAAAATCTCACTTTGAAGGCAAGGCTAACAATGAAATCGCCCAAACATCTCCAGTGGAATATATTACAAATGAAGACTGGACAGCCCTCGTTAAACAATGGTCTGATCCAAAGTATCAGGTAGGCTATATGTATTTGATCAGACCACATATTGAACTTGTATTTATGTATGTGCCTTACAAGTGTATCTTCTTCTTGGCTAACTATTTGAAGAACAAAACCAACCGTTCTAAAGTGAAATTCCAACAGACAACAGGATCTCGTAGCTATATTGCACACTGCGAGGCTCTTGTAAATAGCTGCTACTTCCTTCTTTTTTTGTGCCATATTATCGTATCTATATTGACTTGTTCCAAATACAGCGGAAAGCCCGTGCGGACCAAAAAGAACCTGAACCGAATGTAGTGCAAATCTTCAAGGATTGCCACACCAGCAAGATGAAGGGCATGAGCACACCAGTTCAAGCCGATGTTGTAAGTCCTTACTCCTCCTGCCCTGAACTAATTGGTACTGTGATGTGTTCATTTAACTACTTGGTTTGCAGCCAATGTCAGTTACTCTATTCACTTTTATACACAGTTGTTTTAACGTATCATTTCACCTTACATGGTTTAAAAGAGATGAAGCATATTCTTTTGGTCTTGATCTGTAATCTAGTTGTTATGTTCACGTGTGCACACAATGATAAAATAGCCTGTTTGTTTTATATTTGTTTTCCCATAATATGAATGATGTCATACTATGTTCATCCTACTTTAAACCATGTCTCTTTATCCTTAGATGTCAACGAATATGAGGAAATAGACAATACAGTAGGCATGCTACATGGACATATGTTCCGAAAGTGATTTTATTATGTAGTTGGCACTACAATACATGCTAATGTATTACAGTAGTTCACCAAAATAAGTCATGTATAAACGTTTAACCTACTTTGTTTGTTTTTGTCTCATTAGTAACTCACTGGTACACTAATCTACAAGTTCAAACTTTCAGGAAGCTATGGAACAAATGATTGAACAACCACAACCACCTGAAGGTGACGAGGCTACTACAGGCACAATGTCACCTCTTGCTGCAGTGCGTCAGTATCTCTCCACTAACAGTGCAAAAAGCACCTTCCTGCGTAATTCTGGGTTGGTTGTCAAGGTAACCTCGTCCAAATCGCCTACTGAACAAAATCTTCCTGCTAGACAGAGTGATATATCTGTGCTCCAGACACAAGTCCAATCCCTAATGGACGTTGTTTCGGAAACAAGAATAGTGGTTGAGAAATGCCGTCAAGATATGAATGGTTTTGAAACCAGACTATCAGACATTCGCTTCGTTGTTGAAGAGCAATGGCGGAAAAGAGGTGGAGATCGTGCTGCTCCATCAGATTCTACAGCCTGAAACATTAGCACTCAGGTCAAATGATCTATGCTTCAATACATCTGATGGTGCTTTTATCTGGAAGGACTGTAAACTTTATGCCAACGGGCCTTTTGTTGTATGATTGGAATTTATTTTGTTGTGATACAACATTTATGATGCTGCCACAGGCTGCAGTAATTATGACGCTATTTTTGTATAGTGTAGGTTTATCTTAGTAATGTATTCGGACGAAAGCTTCGTAGGAGCCCAACATGCCAACATTCGTCGGGCCCATTCCAATTGGGCTAAAAACGATTACGGGCCAAAATTGGCATGTAGCCCACTAAAAATATCTGGGCTTAAATTAGCATAAGCTTTCAAATTTTTCTCGTAGGCATGTGCCCATAGTGGGCCTTTAATAGGCCTAAATATAGTTTGGGCCCTCAGTAAAAGTAGGCCGTTTACATGTGTAAATATGTCGAGCCCATAAAAAACATGGGCCTTTAATAGACCGAAAGTGAGATTGGACCCTGATTGTGCCAAATAACCCACTGGACTTAGCAGGCCAAAATGGTGGCCCATTTACGATGCGGATATTTGACATGCCGAAATTCGAACGGGCCGTAAATGCGCCGACCTAATACACGGGCCTTTAACAGGCCAGAACTTCGGTCGGGCTAGATTATCGTCATTTTTATATGGGCCGTTAATGGGCCCTATATGATGTTGGGCCACATATGGCCCATGGTTTACGTCCGGCGTTAACATGCCGAAAATGACAACAGGCCTAAAGTGGGCCTCTAACAGGCCGAATGACAGACATGGAAGAATATGACCCAAATCCTTCACGGTCGTTTATGGGTCGAAAGTTTTGATGGCCTGTAAATGGGCCCAAATGAAGCCGGACCTTTAACAGGCCGGAAATACACCGGGTCGTAATTCGGACCAATTACTTAGCGGACTGTTAATGGGCCAGAAGTGACCATGGGCCGCATTGATGACAAGTTTAGACTAGGCCATTGACGGGCCGATTTGACAAAGAATGTTGGGCCTTTAGCTGGGTCGACCCATTATGGTCCGTAGAGTCTTGTGGGCCTTTAGCTGGGTCGGCCCATTGTGGTCCGCAAAATCTTGTGGGCCTTTAGCTGGGCCGGCCCATTATGGTCCGCTAAATTTGGTGGGCCTTTAGCTGGGCCAGCCCATTATGGTCCGCTAAATCTTATGGGCCTTCAGTTGGGCCGACCCATTTAAACTTTGTGGGCCACTTTTAGGCCGTTCCACGTGTCAACATATCATAGGCCCATCTTGACCGTTAGATGAGAGACACCTGTGCCAACGCGGAGCTGACACGTGGATCCGTCAGCCAATGAGAATTTTACACGTGGAAAATCGGCATTGGTCGTGGCTGTTAACGGGTTATTGGATCCAAAATCCGACCCGATAGCTTAACGGCATTCCGTTACGGTGGATGCCATGTGTCGGTCACCCTTGACGAAAGCACTTCTGTGACGCGCGATTTATCGTCATGGAAGTGGACACTTCTATGATGATAATTTTGGTAATGTCATGGAACACTTCTATGACAGCACAGGTATGACTATCTTGATTCTGTCATAAATTTGTCATGGATGTACATGCATGACAAAAAATGCGATGTACTGTGACAAACACGTATCATCACGGAAGTGTATTTTTTTGTAGTGTGTTATATGCACGAGTACAACACAAGTGAGTTGTGGGCGATACAAGTCATACTGCTTACTAGCATGTCATACTTTGGTTTGGCGGTATTGTTGGATGAAGCGGCCCGGACCGACATTACGCGTACGCTTACGCGAGACTGGTTCTACCGACATGCTTTGCACACAGGTGGCAGGCGGGTGTCAGTTTCTCCAACTTTATTTGAACCGAGTGTGACTACGCCCGGTCGTTGTTGAAGGTTAAAACAGCACTAACTTGATGAAATATCGTTGTGGTTTTGATGCGTAGGTAAGAACGGTTCTTGCTCAGCCCGTAGCAGCCACGTAAAACTTGCAACAACAAAGTAGAGGACGTCTAACTTGTTTTTGCAGGGCATGTTGTGATGTGATATGGTCAAGACATGATGCTAAATTTTATTGTATGAGATGATCATGTTTTGTAACAGAGTTATCAGTAACTAGTAGAAGCCTTATGGTTGTCTCTTTATTGCATTAGATGCAAGCGCCAAATAATTGCTTTACTTTATCGCTATGCGATAGCAATAGTTGCAAGAGCAATAGTTGGCGAGACGACCATGTGATGACACATTGAGATAGATCAAGATGATGGAGATCATGGTGTCATGTCGGTGATGATGGAGATCATGACGATGCTTTGGAGATGAAGATCAAATGCACAAGATGATGATGGCCATATCATGTCACATATTTTGATTACATGTGATGTTTATATTTAAACATCTTATTCTGCTTTGATTGACGGTAGCATTATAAGATGGTCTCTCACTAAATTTCAAGGTAAAAGTGTTATCCCTGAGTATGCACCATTGCCAAATTTCGTCGTGCCGAGACACCACGTGATGATCGGGTGTGATAAGCTCAATGTTCACCTACAACGGGTGTCGGTGTCAAAACAGGCGGATCTCAGGTAGGGGGTCCTGAACAGTGCATCTAGGCGGATGGTAACAGGAGACAAGGGACACGATGTTTTACCCAGGTTCGGGCCCTCTTGATGGAGGTAAAACCCTACGTCCTGCTTGATTGATATTGATGATGTGGGTATTACAAGAGTAGATCTACCACGAGATCAAGGAGGCTAAACCCTAGAAGCTAGCCTATGGTATGATTGTTTTTCGTCCTATGGACTAAAACCATCCGGTTTATATAGACACCGGAGAGGGCTAGGGTTACACAGAGTCGGTTACAATGGTAGGAGGTCTACATATCCGTATCGGCAAGCTTGCCTTCCACGCCAAGGAAAGTCACATCCGGACACGGGACAAAGTCTTCAATCTTGTATCTTCATAGTCTTGGAGTCCGGCCAATGATGATAGTTCGGCTATCCGGACACCCCCTAGTCTAGGACTCCCTCAGTAGCCCCTGAACCAGGCTTCAATGACGACGAGTCCGGCGTGCATATTGTCTTCGGCATTGCAAGGAGGGTTCCTCCTCCGAATAATTTATAGAAGATTGTGAACACCAGGATAGTGTCCGGCTCTGCAAAATAAATTCCACCTTCCACCGTAAAGAGAATAATATTTACACAAGTTCAATCTGCTGACGTATTGCGTGGCGTGGCGTCACACCTCAACCAAGCCTTTACTTGAATCATTTTTATTATACCACCTCGGCGCGTTTAGCGAAGCGGTTTCCTTGGCACGTCTTGTCGAAGCAGAGATCGTGTTCCCCTTATTCCGGGATTCTCATCAATACGGACGTGGGTAACCCAACCGCGCCATCAAAATGCGGCGCTTGGGAGAAAAGCGAGTTTTATCAGGCCGGTGGGGACGCATAGTTTCGTCCGCCCATATAAGGGGATAAGGATCCACCTTTTTACCTGCGCCTTCTTCCTCCTTTGCTTATCCATCTCCGCGTACTCGAGCTCCAGCGCCCAAGTCCGCACATCTCACCTCAACCTTCCCCAACTATGTCCGGAGCGGGAGGCAAGTGGATGGCCTCCTACGTTACGGAGGGGCACATCAAGAAGCTGCACAGCGCTGGATATCTGTCCAGCGACATCGCGCACCGACTCCTCGACGAGGGGGAGCTCATCCCCACCCCCAGGCCCCATGAGAGGGTGGTATTCCATCCCCATTTCCTCCGCGGACTGGGCTTCCCACTCCACCCCTTTGTCCGGGGGCTCATGTTCTACTACGGCCTGGATTTCCATGATCTGGCCCTGAATTTCATCCTCAACATCTCGGCGTTTATCTCGTGTGCGAGGCCTTCCTCTGCATCCAGCCCCACTTCGGCTTGTGTCTCAAGACCTTCAACGGCAAGCCGAAGGTTGTGAAGGACAGCCAAGCGGAGTGTGGAGGCGCCATGGTGGGCAAGATGCCCAACGTTACTTGGCTCGAGGGCGCATTCGTGGAAACCATCAAGGGGTGGCAATCGGGGTGGTTCTACATCACCGAGCCGCATGACCCTAAATGGGCAGCGTCCCCCGAATTCAGATCTGGCATCCCCACACGGCTCACCTCTTGGAAAGAGAGTGGCCTGACCTGGGGCGATTCGGAGGAGCTGACCGGACTCCAAGCCTGCGTCCAAAAGCTAGTGAGCAAGAAGCTCAAGCTTGTCAATGTAGTCCAGGTCATGCTCATCCGCCGGATTCTCCCGTGCCAACAACGGGCCTTCAATTTGTGGGAGTTTGATCCGGCCCAACACCGAACCTTGAGCGGGCTCTTCGACACTAAGTACGAAGAGGTCTGGAAGGTGCTGTTTAAGTGCGCCGAGGCTCCTGCATCCGCTACCGAAGATCGCGGATTCAGCTCGCAGCGCCAGGCTAGCGAGGTAAGCAATTCTACCCCTTACGGGACACTTGTTTTCTATAGTTTGACTCTATGTGGGATCTAAACTCCCTCTCCTTTGATAGGACTGGTTGAAGAAGGCCGAGCAGACTAACTATCCGGCCCCTTTGCCAGAAGACCCAGCGGACGCCCGCTTAGCGGGGCTACTGGTTTCGGCACCCCACGTGGTGCCGGAGAAGAAGGCCAAGAAGAAGGCCACGGGCACTCGAAAGAGTTCCCGTTTTCAGGTGTCCGACGACTCCGAGGCGGACTCCTCCCACGCGGACGAGGAGGAGAAGAAAGAGGCCTCTCCCCCAGCGGGGGGAGGGAAGAAAAGGAAGGCCTTCCCAACGAGGGAGGCCGAAGGGTCCAAGAAGGGAAGGACTCTTCCCCCGGACTGTTTCGCCAACGCCGGTGGCGACGACGAGGATTGGCCCTCAAGGGCCAAGCCCCTGGCGAGATCGTAAGTATCCGGACTTCCGAACAACTTCATGATTTTTTTCCTTTCGCCACATGGTGTCTTTCTAATGCCTCATACCACCCTGCAGTCCGCCCAAGGACGATCTTCCCGCTTCGTCGAGCAGGTCCTTGGGCACGTTGGATGTGAATAGTACTTCACTTCCAACCGCCTCCACCCCCCGTGAAGCCGACGACGCCGAGGTGGGATCCCGGAGAGGGACCCACCCGGAGTAGGAGGACCCGGAGGCGCCACAAGGCGACCTCCCGGACTTTGTACCGGACTCCGCACCAGAACCTATAGTGGTTCCGGAGTCTGGCAGGCGGCCCCTTCGTAAGAAGGGCAAGACCGTGACGCCAGCGGCCTCCATCCAACTGGAGGCACCGTATAACTTGCTGGAGGCGCTCAACGGCGCTTCCATCAAGGAGGAACACCGCACTGTCATGAGTGCGGTGATTCAGAAGGTCCAGCTCACCAAAAGCGGGCTGACCGAAGCCTGCAACAGCCTTCTAACAGGCTTTGAGGTAAGAATATTAATATATGTAAAATAGTACCGCATAGATAGTAGCCCCTAATCCTCGGTTCGGTGTTCGGAAAGAAAAACCGGACTGAGGATCTAAAAAGATATACGCAGGAGTTTAAAAAATATGTCAATATGGGATTGCAGGCTGCGCTGCTAACCTCTGCCACAATGACTGCGAAGGTCGATGCTTTGAAGCAAAGCCTCGAGCGGTCCAAGAACGAGCTCGACCGTGCCAAGAAGCAGCTCGAGGACAAGGAAGGTGAGTAACACCTTATTAAAGTTTTACCTTACAGAAAAGGATTTGGTTGCAAGAGAAATGACAAGGATAACGAGGGTACTTCAGGGGCCACGAATGAGGTGGCGACCCTGAAGGAGGCGGTATCTGCGGCCGAACATAATGCGGCCGTGGAGAATGCTGGGCGAGAGAAGCAGGAGGCGCGGGTGGCGGAGGTGCAGTAAAAGCTCCAGGCTTTCGTGGAAAAGCATGAGAGTTTGAGCGCGACTCGAAGACTCGAGAGTCCGAGCTTGCATCGGCTCTTGAGAGTGCCAAAGCTGCTAAGGCCAAAGCCCACAAGGCCCTTCAGGAAATCGAGGCGTTGAAGAAAATAGCGGCGGGTAAGGCATTTTTCATGCAAAGCAAGCATGTGGATGTGAATTACCTGTTACTTACCCGAATTCGGAGCTCTCCCGCAGCGTGTCCGATGCTGCCGCTTTCTACAGGGCCGAGGAGGGGATCTCGACGGAGAAGGTCTTCTGGTCTCAGTATGCTTAGGCCGGACATCCGGTGCCCCTTAGCGACCAGCTGAAGCAGCTGGTCGAGCTCCACAAGGTGGCCGAACAGGCCATGAAGGGCCTCATAGTTCGGCTGTGGCCCAATGAGGCCATGCCTGGGAGCTACTTCGGCCTGGTGCGGCGGCTGGTGGATGCTTGTCCATGGGTTGAGGTCATCAAGCGATCCACCTGTATTGAAGGTGCCCGTCGGGCCCTTGCCCGTGCTAAGGTGCACTGGGGCAAGATGGATGCTGAGAAGCTTGTGACGGACCCGCCACCGCCGGGCAAGGAGTATCGCATGCCCGAGATGTATTATAAGGGTGTCCTAAAGGGTGCCCGCATTATTGCGGGTGAGTGCTCCAACAATGTAATTTTTGAGTAGACTCGCATTTTGTTATCCTGTGCGCTGAAAACTTTGTTCATATGCGCGAAGCAATGCTTGTTGATTTAAAATATTACCTTCTGTGCGGTTGTTTATCAAATCTGAGAGATGGCAAGTCATCGGCTTCAGCCCCCATGCCACGAGTGCTGGGGTGTTCGGGATAAATTTGAGCACTCTTGTTCCCATATTTGGGTCCATCTAGGGAGGCGCTCAACACAACGAACAAGGCAACCGGACTTATAATGCTTGAACACTCTCACTTAGCCATAGAATTCTATAATTTTAAATTTCGGCGAAGCCCCTAGTGTTCGGAAGGCTGAATTTGGGGCGCTATCCACGCCTGGGCCGGACAAAGCCGGTTCCTCGCTCTAAGCGGCATAAGTCTTTAGGGACTCGAAAAAACCTCTCGAACAGCGACCGGCTCTCGCCTCATCATGACGGTCAGTTTTAGCTTTCTCCACTGAGGCGCTCGCCCAGCTCAACTGGGGCGCAATCACAGTGGTTCTCCCAGTGCTACCTTAGCCGATACAACGGACCGTAAGGTACCAAAACATGGGAGCTGGGCAAACCCAACTATTGACCCAAGACATGATTCGGAGCTGATGCATATAATGCTATAGGTTCGGGGTGCCGCACTTGTGAAAGTGTTCGGACTTATCACACCATAATGTGGGGAACTTAAGCCCCTGGTGTATTTAGCCGTACCAAAGTGTACGGATGCGACATGTCATAAATGAACATATGTATAAGAAAGGAATGCAATTGTAAGCAAAAAGGTGCTGCATTGTTTATTCAAGAAATACTGCCATGAACTCAGAACGATACAAGTAGTGCGGTAAGCAAGGGGTGGGACTATTAAACATGTCCCCCTCCAGGGGTAGGCTACGGAATGGTGTATAAAACAGATTTAATGCTCGTAATGGAGACCACCTGGATATTCGTCGTAGCCTTTCTCCTTACCTGGCTGTTGCATCGTGAGTTCGGCCGGTCTACTGCCGGACAGGGCCTCTGGTGAACAGAGTCCTGTGGGTAAGAAAGAAAAAAAAAGGAATGACACACTTGGGAGCCCCTGGTGTGGTTAAGCCGCATTCTGGGCCTGTCGTGGTCGTGCCCCTCCCCCAATGCCCATGGTATCTCCAGAGCGTAATGATGTACGCAAAGGACCAGTCTTGCAATTTTGCGAGGGCTGGGGTTGGGGTCGCATTGCTACGCGTGCTCGGAACGTGCCAGGTGGTCTTGTTGTAGGTTACTCCGGGCGCGTTTAGCCGTGTCCGGTCACTTAACGGCCGGACTCGAGAATTGCCTTAAGAGGCTGCATTGTACTTCTGCCGCGAGAGCCGCTGTATGTTCCTCCGTTCGGAGGGAGCGTTCAGTGTTTCCGTTGACCGTGATGACTCCTCGAGGGCCTGGTATCTTGAGCTTGAGGTATGCGTAGTGCGGCACCGCGTTGAACTTTGCAAACGCGGTCCGTCCGAGCAGAGCATGATAGCCGCTGCGGAACAGAACTATATCGAAGATTAACTCCTCGCTTCGGAAGTTATCCGGGGATCCGAAGACCACTTCCAGTGTAACTGAGCCTGTACAATTGGCCTCTACACCTGGTATGACGCCTTTGAAGGTCGTCCTTGTGGGTTTAATCCTTGAGGGGTCTATGCCCATCTTGCGCACTGTGTCCTGATAAAGCAGGTTCAGGCTGCTGCCGCCGTCCATCAGGACTCTGGGGTGAAATCCATCGATGATTGGGTCTAAAACCAATGCGGCGAATCCGCCGTGGCGGATGCTGGTGGGGTGGTCCCTTCGATCAAAAGTGATCGGACAGGAGGACCATGGGTTGAACTTTGGGGCGACTGGCTCCATCGCGTATACGTCCCTGAGTGCTCGCTTCCGCTCCCTCTTGGGTATGTGGGTTGCGTATATCATGTTCACCGTCCGCACCTGTGGTGGGAAACCCTTCTGTCCTTTATTGTTCGGCGGTCGGGTCTCTTCTTCGTCGTTGCTATGCAGCCCCTTGCCATTGTTTTCGGCAATTAGCTTGCCTGCCTGCTTGAATACCCAACAGTCCCTGTTGGTGTGGTTGGCCGGTTTTTTGGGGGTGCCGTGTATCTAGCACGAGCGATCGAGTATTCGGTCCAAATTGGACGGACCCGGAGTAGTTCTTTTGAATGGCTTCTTCCGCTGACTGGGTTTGGAGCCTCTGAATCCTGCATTGACTGCCGTATCCTCATTACTGTCGCCGTTAATGCGGTGTTTGTTCTTGTTGCGACGCGACCTGCCGTTGCGGTCCTTGCTATCCGGACTGCCAGAATTTTTGCTGAAGTTGTTGCTGCGGGCTAGCCAGCTGTCCTCTCCCGCGCAGAAGCGGGTCATGAGTGATGTGAGGGCTGCCATGGATTTCGGCTTTTCCTGTCCCAGGTGCCGGGCAAGCCACTCGTCGCGGATGTTATGTTTGAAGGCCGCGAGGGCCTCCGCATCCGGACAGTCGATGATTTGATTTTTCTTAGTTAAGAACCGTGTCCAGAATTGTCTGGCCGATTCCTCTAGCTGCTGAATTATGTGGCTTAGGTCGTTAGTGTCTGGTGGTCGCACATACGTGCCCTGGAAGTTATCAAGGAATGCGGCTTCCAGGTCCTCCCAACACCCAATTGATTCTGCTGGCAAGTTGTTAAGCCAATGCCGAGTTGGTACTTTAAGCTTGAGTGGGAGGTATTTGATGGCGTGAAGATCGTCACCGCGGGCCATATGGATATGAAGGAGATAGTCTTCGATCCAAACCGCGGGGTCTGTTATGCCATCGTAGGATTCAATATTCACGGGTTTAAACCCTTCGGGGATTTGATGATCCATTACTTCATCTGTGAAGCATAGTGGATGTGCAGAGCCTCTGTATTGGGCTATATCGCGACGGAGCTCCAACGAGCTTTGTCTACTGTGTTCGGCCCGGCCGGACTTACTGTGTCCGGCGCCACGGTTGTCGTCATGTATCGTGGGGCACCCACGCGATCCATAGATCGATCTTGATCGTCTTGCCTTATCCTCCAATATATTTCGCAAGTCCGGAGCGTTTCCCTGTGGCCTTGTGCTTTTCGAGCAATGCCGGGGTACGGTTCTAGTGGAGGGCCTGGAGGCCTCTCTGTCGCGGCCACGAGGTGGCCGGTCAGCCGCGTTGTGCTCTGGTGATGTAGGTTTATATGCCTCCTCCTCTAATCGAGGGAGCAACTTGCGTTTGGGGTAGCTTTTGGAGGGGTGTTCGAGCTCATGCTCTTCGGCCGCAAGGACTTCAGTCCATCTGTCGGCTAGCAGATCTTGATCAGCTCTAAGCTGTTGCTGCTTTTTCTTGAGGCTGTTTGCCGTGGCCATAAGCCTGCGTTTAAAACGCTCTTGTTCGACGGGATCCTCAGGCACGACAAATTCGTCGTCGTCGAGGCTTTCCTTGTCTCCGGGGGGAGGCATGTAATTATCATCCTCTACCTCTTCGTCTACCGCTCTCTCCTGAGGGCTGGCTTCTCCGTCCTCCTGTGCTGAATCTTGCTGGAGGGGGTTGTCTTCGGCACTGTCTGGGGTATTGTTATCTCCGGTGCCGGAATCTCCATTATTGCTGTGGCAGGATTTAGAGCGGCGCCGCTGACGCCGGCGCTTGGGCTGTTTCTTGGAGGGGTCTTCCTCCGCTGTTCCCTCGCCATTCCCATCCTTTGGGATATCCACCATGTATATGTCATATGACGAGGTGGCTTTCCAGTGCCCAGTAGGCGCTGGTTCTTGGTCGTCTCCGGCATCGTCGTCCATACCGTTGATGTCTTCGGAGTCGAAGTCTAGCATGTCGGTTAGATCGTCGACACTGGCTACTAAATGGGTGGTGGGTGGGTCAGGAATTTCTTTGTCGTCCGCATCCCAACCGTCCTGGCCACAGTCCGGCCAGGGCTCTCCTGATAACGAGAGATATTTTAGCGAACTCAGGATGTCGCCAAAAGGAGAGTGTTGAAAGATGTCCGCCGCGGTGAACACCATGATCGGCGCCCAATCGGATTTGATTGGAGGGGGCGTAGGAGGTTCGGAGTCCGGCAAAGAGTCCGGCACCTCGGAGTCACGGGCGTCACGAGGGACAAGGTCAGTATTCGGCTCTATCGCCGTAGAGGTTGCAGCCCACAAGGCGGTGTCTAACCACCCGTCCTCGATCTGCGCAGCCGGCTCCGAATCGAGGGTCGGAGCGGACTCGTGTGCGGCCTCCAGGGCACTGTCCGGCAGCAGAGCTAAATCATGCCCATCGTGACAGTGCGGCGCGCTCGGCTGTGTGGCTCGAATCCATCGAAGATCAAGTCTCCGCGGATGTCAGCCGTGAAGTTCAGACTTCCAAATCTGACCTGACGGCCAGGGGCGTAGATTTCGATCTGCTCTAGATGGCCAAACGATTTGGCCCGCAGTGCAAAGCCGCCGAATACGAAGATCTGTCCAGGGAGAAAAGTATCACCCTGGACCGCGTCGTTGTTGATGATCGAAGGAGCCATCAAGCCTATCAGTGACGACACAGAGGAACTCTCAATGAAAGCACCAATGTCGGTGTCAAAACCGGCGGATCTCGGGTAGGGAGTCCCGAACTGTGCGTCTAGGCGGATGGTAACAGGAGACAAGGGACACGATGTTTTACCCAGGTTCGGGCCCTCTTGATGGAGGTAAAACCCTACGTCCTGCTTGATTGATATTGATGATGTGGGTATTACAAGAGTAGATCACCACGAGATCAAGGAGGCTAAACCCTAGAAGCTAGCCTATGGTATGATTGTTGTTATGTCCTTCAGACTAAACCATCCGGTTTATATAGACACCGGAGAGGGCTAGGGTTACACAGAGTCGGTTACAATGGTAGGAGATCTACATATCCATATCGCCAAGCTTGCCTTCCACGGCAAGGAAAGTCCCATCCGGACACGGGACGAAGTCTTCAATCTTGTATCTTCATATTCTTGGAGTCCGGCCGATGATGATAGTTCGGCTATCCGGACACCCCCTAGTCCAGGGCTCCCTCAACGGGTGCAAGCTAGTTTTGCACACGCAGAATACTCGGGTTAAACTTGACAAGCCTAGCATATGCAGATATGGCCTCGGAACACTGGAGACCGAAAGGTCGAGCGTGAATCATATAATAGATATGATCAACATAGTGATGTTCACCACTGAAAACTACTCCATCTCACGTGATGATCGGACATGGTTTAGTTGATTTGGATCACGTGATCACTTAGATGATTAGAGGGATGTTTATCTAAGTGGGAGTTCTTAAGTAATATGACTAATTGAACTTTAATTTATCATGAACTAAGTCCTGATAGTATTTTGCAAATTATGTTGTAGATCAATAGCTCGTGTTGCTGATGCCCTGTGTTTATTTTGATATGTTCCTAGAGAAAAACTAAGTTGAAAGATGATAGTAGCAATAATGCGGACTGGGTCTGTGATCTGAGGTTTATCCTCATTGCTGCACAGAAGAATTATGTCCTTGATGCACCGCTAGGTGACAGACCTATTGCAAGAGCAGATGCAGATGTTATAAACGTTTGGATAGCTCAATATGATGACTACTTGATAGTTTAATGCACCATGCTTAACGTCTTAGAATCGGGACTTCAAAGACGTTTTGAACGTCATGGACCATATGAGATGTTCCAGGAGTTGAAGTTAATATTTCAAGCAAATACTCGAGTTGAGAGATATGAAGTCTCCAACAAGTTCTATAGCTAAAAGATGGAGGAGAATAGCTCAAGCAGTGAGCATGTGCTCAGATTGTCTGGGTACTACAATCACTTGAATCAAGTGGGAGTTAATCTTCCAGATAAGATAGTGATTGACAGAGTTCTATAGTCACCATCGCCAAGTTACTGGAACTTTGTGATGAACTATAGTATGCAAGGGATGACGAAACGTTTCCCGAGCTTTTCATGATGCTGAAATCGATGAAGGTAGAAATCAAGAAAGAGCATCAAGTGTTGATGGTGAACAAGACCACTAGTTTCCAGAAAAGGGCAAAGGGAAAGAAAGGGAACTTCATGTATAATGACAAGCAAGTTGTCACTCCCGCGAAGAAGCCCAAAGCTGGACCAAAGCCTGAAACGGAGTGCTTCCACTGCAAAGGAAATGGTCACTAGAAGCGGAAATGCCCTGAATATTTGGTGAATAAGAAGGATGGCAAAGTGAACAAGGGTATATTTGATATACAGGTTATTGATGTGTACCTTACTAGCGTTTATAGTACCCCCTGGGTATTTGATACTTGTTCGGTTGCTAAAAATTAGTAACTCGAAACGGGAGTTATAGAATAAACAGAGACTAGTTGGGGGTGAAGTGACGATTGAAGGAAATATGCCCTAGAGGAAATAATAAAGTTATTATTTATTTCCTCATATCATGATAAATGTTATTATTCATGCTATAATTGTATTAACCGGAAACATGATACATGTGTGAATACCTAGACAAACTTAATGTTACTAGTATGCCTCTACTAGACTAGCTCATTAATCAAAGATGGTTTGTTTCCTAACCATAGACATGTGTTTTCATTTGATTAAAGGGATCACATCATTAGGAGAATGATGTGATTGACTTGACCCATTCCGTTAGCTTAGCACTTGATCGTTTAGTATGTTGCTATTGCTTTCTTCATGACTTATACAAGTTCCTATAACTATGAGATTATGCAACTCCCGTTTACAGGAGGAACACTTTGTGTGCTACCAAACGCCACAATGTAACTGGGTGATTATAAAGGAGCTCTACAGGTGTCTCCAAAGGTACATGTTGAGTTGGCGTATTTCGAGATTAGGTTTTGTCACTCCGATAGTCGGAGAGGTATCTCTGGGCCCTCTCGGTAATGCACATCACTATAAGCCTTGCAAGCAATGTAGATAATGAGTTAGTTAAGGAATGTTTCATTACGTAATGAGTAAAGAGACTTGCCGGTAACGAGATTGAACTAGGTATTGGATACGGACGATCAAATCTCGGGCAAGTAACATACCGATGACAAAGGGAACAACGTATGTTGTTATGCGCTTTGACCGATAAAGATCTTCGTAGAATATGTAGGAGCCAATATGAGCATCCAGGTTCCGCTATTGGTTATTGACCGGAAACAGTTCTAGGTCATGTCTACATAGTTCTCGAACCCGTAGGGTCCGCACGCTTAAGGTTTTGATGACAGTTATATTATGAGTTTATGAGTTTTGATGTACCGAAGTTTGTTCGGAGTCCCGAATGTGATTACGGACATGACAAGGAGTCTCAAAATGGTCGAGACATGAAGATTGATATATTGGGAGCCTATATTTGGATATCGGGAGTGTTCCGGGTGAAATCAGGATTTTACCGGAGTACCGGGAGGTTACCGGAACCCCCCGAGGGCTTAATGGGCCTAAATGGGCCCTAGTGGAGAGGAAGAGAGGAGGCAAGGGCTGGGCCGCGCACCCCTCCCCCCCCAGTCCGAATAGGACAAGGAGAGGGGGGCGCCCCCCCCCTTTCCTTCCTCTCTCCCTCCTCCTTCCCCCCTTCTCCTATTGCAACTAGGAAAGAAGGGAGTCCTATTCCCGGTGGGAGTAGGACTCCCCTTGGCGCGCCCCTCCTTGGCCGGCCGCCCCCTCCCCCTTGGCTCCTTTATATACAGGGGCAGGGGGGCACCTCTAGGCACAACAATTGATCTCTTGATCTCTTAGCCGTGTGCGGTGCCCCCCTCCACCATAATCCTCGATAATATTGTAGTGGTGCTTAGGCGAAGCCCTGGGACGGTAGAACATCAAGATCATCAACACACCGTCGTGCTGACGGAACTCTTCCCCGACATTATGCTGGATCGGAGTCCGGGGATCATCATCGAGCTGAACGTGTGCTAGAACTCGGAGGTGTCGTAGTTTCGGTGCTTGATCGGTCGGGTCGTGAAGACATACGACTACATCAACCGCATTGTTCTAACACTTCCACTTTCGGTCTACGAGGGTACGTGGACAACACTCTCCCCTCTCGTTGCTATGCATCACCATGATCTTGCGTGTGGGTAGGAATTTTTTTGAAATTACTACGTTCACCAACAGTGGCATCCGAGCCAGGTTTTATGCGTAGATGTCATATGCACGAGTAGAACATAAGTGAGTTGTAGGCAATATAAGTCATACTGCTTACCAACATGTCATACTTTGGTTCAGCGGTATTGTGAGATGAAGCGGCCCGGACTGACATTACGTGTACGCTTACGCGAGACTGGTTTCACCGCCACGAGCACTAGTTGCTTAAAGGTGACCGGCGGGTGTCTATCTCTCTCACTTTAGTTGAACCGAGTGTGGCTACGCCCGGTCCTTGCGAAGGTTAAAACAGCACCAACTTGACAAACTATCGTTGTGGTTTTGATGCGTAGGTAAGAATGGTTCTTGCTCAGCCCATAGCAGCCACGTAAAATTTTCAACAACAAAGTAGAGGACGTCTAACTTGTTTTTGCAGGGCATGTTGTGATGTGATATGGTCAAGACATGATGCTATATTTTATTGTATGAGATGATCATGTTTTGTAACTGAAGTTATCGGCAACTGGCATGAGCCATATGGTTTTCGCTTTATTGTATGAAATGCAAACGCCCTATAATTGCTTTACTTTATCTCTAAGCGGTAGCGATAGTCGTACAAGCAATAGATGGCATAACGACAATGATGGTACGATGGAGATCAAGGTGTCGCGCCAGTGACGATGGTGATCACGACGGTGCTTCGGAAATGGAGATCACAAGCACAAGATGATGATGGCCATATCATATCACTTATATTGATTGCATGTGATGTTTATCCTTTATGCATATTATCTTGCTTTGATTGACGGTAGCATTTTAAGATGACCTCTCACTAATTATCAAGAAGTGTTCTCCCTGAGTATGCCCCGTTGCGAAAGTTCTTCATGCTGAGACACCATGTGATGATCGAGTGTGATAGGCTCTACGTTCAAATACAACGGGTGCAAAACAGTTGCACACGCGGAATACTCAGGTTAAACTTGACGAGCCTAGCATATACAGATATGGCCTCGGAACACGGAGACCGAAAGGTCGAATGTGAATCATATAGTAGATATGATCAACATAGTGATGTTCACCGTTGAAACTAATCCATCTCATGTGATGATCGGACATGGTTTAGTTGATTTGGATCACGTGATCACTTAGATGACTCGTGAGATGTCTGTCTAAGTGGGAGTTCTTAAGTAATATGATTAATTGAACTTAAATTTATCATGAACTTAGTACCTGATAGTATTTTGCTTCTCTATGTTTGTTGTAGATAGATGGCTCGTGTTGTTGTTCCGTTGAATTTTAATGCGTTCCTTGAGAAAGCTAAGTTGAAAGATGATGGTAGCAATTACATGGACTGGGTCCGTAACTTCAGGATTATCCTCATTGCTGCACAGAAGAATTACGTCCTGGAAGCACTGCTGGGTGCCAGGCCTACTGCAGATGCAACTGACGACGTTAAGAACGTCTGGCAGAGCAAAGCTGATGACTACTCGATAGTTCAGTGTGCCATGCTTTATGGCTTGGAACCGGGTCTTCAACGATGTTTTGAACGTCATGGAGCATATGAGATGTTCCAAGAGTTGAAGTTAATATTTCAAGCAAATGTCCGGATTGAGAGATATGAAGTCTCCAATAAGTTCTATAGCTATAAGATGGAGGAGAATAGTTCTGTCAGTGAACACATACTCAAAATGTCTGGGTATAATAATCACTTGATTCAACTGGGAGTTAATCTTCCTGATGATAGTGTCATTGACAGAATTCTTCAATCACTACCACCAAGCTACAAGACCTTCGTGATGAACTATAATATGCAAGGGATGGACAAGACTATTCCCGAGCTCTTCGCAATGCTGAAAGTTGCGGAGGTAGAAATCAAGAAGGAGCATCAAGTGTTGATGGTCAATAAGACCACCAGTTTCAAGAAAGAGGGCAAAGGGAAGAAGAAGGGGAACTTCAAGAAGAATAGCAAACAAGTTGCTTCTCAAGAGAAGAAACCCAAATCTGGACCTAAGCCTGATACTGAGTGCTTCTACTGCAAGCAGACTGGACACTGGAAGCGGAACTACCCCAAGTATTTGGCGGATAAGAAGGATGGCAAGGTGAACAAAGGTATATGTGATATACATGTTATTGATGTGTACCTTACTAATGCTCGCAGTAGCACCTGGGTATTTGATACTGGTTCTGTTGCTAATATTTGCTACTCGAAACAGGGACTACTAATTAAGCGAAGATTGGCTAAGGACAAGGTGACGATGCGCGTGGGAAATGGTTCCAAAGTTGATGCGATCGCGGTCGGCACGCTACCTCTACATTTACCATCGGGATTTGTTTTAGACCTGAATAATTTTTATTTGGTGCCAGCGTTGAGCATCAACATTATATCTGGATCTTGTTTGATGCGAGACGGTTATTCATTGAAATCAGAGAATAATGGTTGTTCTATTTATATGAGTAATATCTTTTATGGTCATGCACCCTTGAAGAGTGGTCTATTTTTATTAAATCTCGATAGTAGTGATACACATATTCATAATGTTGAAGCCAAAAGATGCAGAGTTGATAATGATAGTGCAACTTATTTGTGGCACTGCCGTTTGGGTCATATCGGTATAAAGCGCTTGAAGAAACTCCATACTGATGGACTTCTGGAATCACTTGATTATGAATCACTTGGTACTTGCGAACCGTGCCTCATGGGCAAGATGACTAAAACGCCGTTCTCCGGAACTATGGAGAGAGCAACTGATTTGTTGGAAATCATACATACTGATGTATGTGGTCCAATGAATATTGAGGCTCGCGGCGGGTATCGTTATTTTCTCACCTTCACAGATGATTTGAGAAGATATGGGTATATCTACTTGATGAAACACAAGTCTGAAACATTTGAAAAGTTCAAAGAATTTCAGAGTGAAGTGGAAAATCATCGTAACAAGAAAATAAAATTTCTACGATCTGATCGTGGAGGAGAATATTTGAGTTACGAGTTTGGTTTACATTTGAAGCAATGCGGAATAGTTTCACAACTCACGCCACCCGAAACAACACAACGAAATGGTGTGTCCGAACATCGTAATCGTACTTTACTAGATATGGTGCAATCTATGATGTCTCTTACTGATTTACCGCTATCGTTTTGGGGTTGTGCTTTAGAGGCGGCCGCATTCACGTTAAATAGGGCACCATCAAAATCCATTGAGATGACGCCTTATGAATTGTGGTTTGGCAAGAAACCAAAGTTGTCGTTTCTTAAAGTTTGGGGCTGCGATGCTTATGTGAAGAAACTTCAACCAGATAAGCTCGAACCAAAATCGGAGAAATGTGTCTTCATAGGATACCCAAAAGAGACTATTGGGTACACCTTCCATCAAAGATCTGAGGGCAAGATTTTTGTTGCTAAATTCGGATCGTTTCTAGAGAAGGAGTTTCTCTCGAAAGAAGTGAGTGGGAGGAAAGTAGAACTTGATGAGGTAACTGTACCTACTCCCTTATTGGAAAGTAGTTCATCACAAGAACCGGTTCCTGTGACAACTACACCAATCAGTGAGGAAGCTAATGATATTGATCAAGAAACTTCAGATCAAGTAACTGCTGAACCTCGTAGGTCTACCAGAGTAAGATCCGCACCAGAGTGGTATGGTAATCCTATTCTGGAAGTCATGTTACTTGACCATGGTGAACCTACGGACTATGAGGAAGCGATGATGAGCCTAGATTCCGCAAAATGGCTTGAGGCCATGAAATCTGAGATGGGATCCATGTATGAGAACAAAGTATGGAGTTTGGTTGACTTGCCTGATGATCGGCAAGCCATCGAGAATAAATGGATCTTGAAGAAGAAGACTGACGCTGATGGTAATGTAACTATCTACAAAGCTCGACTTGTTGCAAAAGGTTTTCGACAAGTTCAAGGGGTTGACTATGATGAGACTTTCTCACCCGTGGCAATGCTTAAGTCTGTCCAAATCATGTTAGCATTGCCGCATTTTATGATTATGAAATTTGGCAAATGGATGTCAAAAGTGCATTCATGAATGGATTTCTGGAAGAAGAGTTGTATATGATGTAGCCGAAAGGTTTTGTCGATCCAAAAGGTGCTAACAAAGTGTGCAAGCTCCAGCGGTCCATTTATGGACTGGTGCAAGCATCTCGGAGTTGGAATAAACGCTTTGATAGTGTGATCAAAGCATATGGTTTTATACAGACTTTTGGAGAGCCTGTATTTACAAGAAAGTGAGTGGGAGCTCTATAGCATTTCTGATACTATATGTAGATGACGTATTGTTAATTGGAAATGATATAGAATTTCTAGATAGCATAAAGGGATACTTGAATAAAAGTTTTTTGATGAAAGACCTCGGTGAAGCTGCTTACATATTGGGCATCAAGATCTATAGAGATAGATCAAGACGCTTGATTGGACTTTCACAAAGCACATACCTTGATAAAGTTTTGAAAAGATTCAAAATGGATCAGGCAAAGAAAGGATTCTTGCCTGTATTACAAGGTGTGAAGTTGAGTCAAACTCAATGCCCGACCACAGCAGAAGATAGAGAGAAAATGAAAGATGTTCCCTATGCTTCAGCCATAGGCTCTATCATGTATGCAATGCTGTGTACCAGACCTGATGTATGCTTATCAATAAGTTTGGCAGGGAGGTACCAAAGTAATCCAGGAGTGGATCACTGGACAATGGTCAAGAATATCCTGAAATACCTGAAAAGGACTAAGGATATGTTTCTTGTTTATGGAGGTGACAAAGAGCTAGTCGTAAATGGTTACGTCGATGCAAGCTTTGACACTGAGCTGAACGACTCTAAATCGCAAACCGGATACATGTTTTTATTAAAAGGTGGAACTGTTAGTTGGTGCAGTTCTAAACAAAGCGTCGTGGCGGGATCTACATGCAAAGCAGAGTACATAGCTGCTTCGGAAGAAGCAAATGAAGGAGTCTGGATGAAAGAGTTCATTTCCGATCTAGGTGTCATACCTAGTGCATCGGGACCAATGAAGATCTTCTGTGACAATACTGGTGCAATTGCCTTGGCAAAGGAATCCAGATTTCACAAGAGGACCAAGCACATCAAGAGACGCTTCAATTCCATCCGGGACCAAGTCCAGGTGGGAGACATAGAGATTTGCAAGATACATACGGATCTAAATGTTGCAGACCAGTTGACTAAGCCTCTTCCACGAGCAAAACATGATCAGCACCAAGACTCCATGGGTGTTAGAATCATTACTGTGTAATCTAGATTATTGACTCTAGTGCAAGTGGGAGACTGAAGGAAATATGCCCTAGAGGCAATAATAAAGTTATTATTTATTTCCTCATATCATGATAAATGTTTATTATTCATGCTATAATTGTATTAACCGAAAACATGATACATGTGTGAATACATGGACAAACTTAATGTCACTAGTATGCCTCTACTAGACTAGCTCATTAATCAAAGATGGTTGTATTTCCTAACCATAGACATGTGTTGTCATTTGATTAAAGGGATCACATCATTAGGAGAATGATGTGATTGACTTGACCCATTCCGTTAGCTTAGCACTTGATCATTTAGTATGTTGCTATTTCTTTCTTCATGACTTTTACAAGTTCCTATAACTATGAGATTATGCAACTCCCGTTTACCGGAGGAACACTTTGTGTGCTGCCAAACGTCACAACGTAATTGGGTGATTATCAAGGAGCTCTACAGGTGTCTCCAAAGGTACATGTTGAGTTGGCATATTTCAAGATTAGGTTTTGTCACTCCCATAGTCGGAGAGGTATCTCTGGGCCCTCTCGGTAATGCACATCACTATAAGCCTTGCAAGCAATGTAGCTAATGAGTTAGTTATGGAATGATGCATTACGTAACGAGTAAAGAGACTTGCCGGTAACGAGATTGAACTAGGTATTGGATACCGACGATCAAATCTCGGGCAAGTAACATACCAATGACAAAGGGAACAACGTATGTTGTTATGCGGTTTGACCGATAAAGATCTTTGTAGAATAGGTAGGAGCCAATATGAGCATCCAGGTTCCGCTATGTTGGTTATTGACCGGAAACAGGTCTAGGTCATGTCTACATAGTTCTCGAACCCGTAGGGTCCGCACGCTTAAGGTTTTGATAACATTTATATTATGAGTTTATGAGTTTTGATGTACCGAAGTTTGTTTGGAGTCCCGAATGTGATTACGGACATGACGAGGAGTCTCGAAATGGTCGAGACATGAAGATTGATATATTGGAAGCCTATATTTGGATATCGGAAGTGTTCCGGGTGAAATCGGATTACCGGAGTACACGAAGGTTACCGGAACCCCCCCGAGGGCTTAATGGGCCTACATGGGCCCTAGTGGAGAGGAAGAGAGGAGGCAAGGGCTGGGCCGCATGCCCCTCCCCCCAGTCCGAATAGGACAAGGAGAGGGGGGCGGCGC
>NC_041383.1:113455942-113507613 GCF_002162155.2 Triticum dicoccoides
CTCCCTCCTCCTTCCCCCCTTCTCCTATTCCAACAAGGAAAGAAGGGAGTCCTACTCCCGGTGGGAGTAGGACTCCCCTTGGTGTGCCCCTCCTTGGCCGGCCGCCCCCTCCCCCTTGGCTCCTTTATATACGGGTGCAGGGGGCACCTCTAGGCACAACCATTGATCTCTTGATCTATTAGCCGTGTGCGGTGCCCCCCTCCACCATAATCCTCAATAATATTGTAGTGGTGCTTAGGCGAAGCCCTGCGATGGTAGAACAGAAAGATCGTCACCATGCCGTCGTGCTGATGGAACTCTTCCCTGACATTCTGCTGGATCGGAGTCCGGGGATCATCATCAAGCTGAACATGTGCTAGAACTCGGAGGTGCCATAGTTTCGGTGCTTGATCGGTTGGGCCGTGAAGACGTACGACTACATCAACCGCGTTGTTCTAACGCTTTGGCTTTCGGTCTACGAGGGTAAATGGACAACACTCTCCCCTCTCGTTGCTATGCATCACCATGATCTTGCGTGTGCGTAGGAATTTTTTGAAATTACTACGTTCCCCAACAACGATGTGTGTTGGAAGTAGTTCCAAGATTGATATGATCATCATCGCACACTCCCTATACTTTCGGGATTAGTGTCAAACCTAAATAAATGTTATTTGGCATCTGCGTTGAGCATGAATATGATTTGATCATGTTTATTGGAATACGGTTATTCATTTAATGTTAGAGAATAATTGTTGTTCTGTTTACATGAATAAAACCTTCGATGGTCATACACCCAATGAAAATGGTTTGTTGGATCTCGATCGTAGTAATACACATATTCATAATATTGATGCCAAAAGATGCATAGTTGATAATGATAGGGCAACTTATTTGTGGCACTGTCGTTTGGGTCATATAGGTGTAAAGTGCATGAAGAAACTCCATAAAGATGGATTTTTGGAATCACTTGGTTATGAATCATTTGATGCTTGCGAACCGTGCCTTTTGGGCAAGATGACTAAAACTCCGTTCTCCGGAACAATGGAATGAGCTACTAACTTGTTGGAAATAATACATACCGATGTATGCGATCCAACGAGTGTTGATGCTCATGGAGGATATCGTTATTTTCTGACCTTCACAGATGATTTGAGAAAATATGAGTATATCTACTTAATGAAGCACAAGTCTGAAACATTTGAAAAGTTCAAATAATTTCAGAATGAAGTGGAGAATCATCGTAACAAGAAAATAAAGTTTCTACAATCTGATCGTAGAGGAGAATATTTGAGTTACGTGTTTGGCCTTCATTTAAAAACAATGTGGAATAGTTTCACAGCTCACGCCACATGGAAAACCACAGCATAATGTTGTGTCCGAACATCGTAACCGCACTTTATTGGATATGGTGCGATCTATGATGTATCTTTCCGATTTACCACTATCATTTCGGGGTTATGAATTAGAGACAGCTGCATTCACTTTAAATAGGGCACCATCAAAATCCGTTGAGACGACGCCTTATGAACTGTGGTTTGGCAAGAAACCAAAGTTGTCGTTTCTTAAAGTTTGGGGCTGTGATGCTTATGTGAAAAAGTTTCAACCTGATAAGCTCGAACCCAAATCGGAGAAGTGCATCTTCATAGAATACCCAAAGGAAACTATTGGGTACACATTCTATCACAGCTCCGAAGGCAAGATATTCATTACTAAGATGGATCCTTTCTAGGGAAGGAGTTTCTCTCAAAAGAAGTGAGTGGGAGGAAAGTAGAGCTTGATAAGTTAATTATACCTTCTCCCGAATTGGAAAGTAGTTCATCACAGAAATCAGTTCCAGTGATACCTACACCAATTAGTGAGGAAGCTAATGATGATGATCTTGAAACTTCAAATTAAGTTACTACAGAACCTCGTAGGTCTTCTAAAGTACAGTCCACACCAGAGTGGTACGGTAATCCTATTCTGGAAGTCATGTTACTAGACCATGATGAACCTACGAACTATTTGGAAGTGATAATGAGACCAGATTCCGTGAAATGGCTTGAAGGCCATGAAATCTGAGATGGGATCCATGTATGAGAACAAAGTGTGGACTTTGGTGGACTTGCCCAATGATCGGCAAACCATAGAAAATAAATGGATCTTCAAGAGGAAGACAGACGCTGATTGTAGTGTTACTATCTACAAAGCTCGACTTGTCGCAAAAAGTTTTTCGACAAGTTCAAGGTGTTGAATACGATGAGATTTTCTCACTCGTATCGATGCTTAAGTCTGGCCAAATCATGTTAGCAATTGCCACATTTTATGAAATCTGGCAAATGGATGTCAAAACTACATTCCTTAATGGATTTCTTAAAGAATAGTTGTATATGATGCAACCAGAAGGTTTTGTCCATTCTAAATGTGCTAACAAGTGTGCAAGCTCCAGTGGTCCATCTATGGACTGGTGCAAGCATCTTAGAGTTGGAATATACGCTTTGATGAGTTGATCAAAGCATATAGTTTTATATGGACTTGCGGTAAAGCCTGTATTTACAAGAAAGTGAGTGGGAGCACTATAGCATTTCTAATAAAATATATGTGAATGACATATTGTTGATCGAAAATAATGTAGAATTTTCTTGAAAGCATAAAGGAGTATTTTGAAAGGAGTTTTTCAAAGAAAGACCTCGGTGAAGCTGCTTACATATTGAGCATCAAGATCTATAGAGATAGATCAAGACGCTTGATAAGATTTTTCAATGAGTACATACCTTGATAAGATTTTAAAGTAGTTCAAAATGGAACAGTCAAAGAAGGAGTTCTTGCCTGCGTTGCAAGGTGTGAAGTTGAGTAAGACTCAAAAACCCGACCATGGCAGAAAATAGAAAGAGAATGAAAAGTCATTCCCTATGCCTCAGTCATAGGTTCTATAAAGTATGCTATGCTGTGTACCATACCTATTGTATACCTTGATCTGAGTTTGGCAAGGGAGTACAATTTTGATCTAGGAGTAGATCACTGTGCAGCAGTCAAGAATATCCTTAATGAGGACTAAGGAGATGTTTCTCGATTATGGAGGTGATAAGAGAAGTTCATCGTAAAGAGTTACATCGGTGCAAACTTTTACACTGATCCAGATGACTCTAAGTCTCAATCTGGATACATATTGAAAGTGGGAGCAATTAGCTAGAGTAGGTCCGTGCAGAGCATTGTAGACATAGAATATTTGCAAAATACATACGGCCCTGAATGTGACAGACCCGTTGACTAAACTTCTCTCACGAGCAAAACATGATCATACCTTAGTACTCTTTGGGTGTTAATCACATAGCGATTTGAACTAGATTATGGACTCTAGTAAACCCTTTGGGTGTTGGTCACATGACGATTTTCTTGAAAGCATAAAGGAGTATTTTGAAAGGAGTTTTTCAAAGAAAGACCTCGGTGAAGCTGCTTACATATTGAGCATCAAGATCTATAGAGATAGATCAAGACGCTTGATAAGATTTTTCAATGAGTACATACCTTGATAAGATTTTAAAGTAGTTCAAAATGGAACAGTCAAAGAAGGAGTTCTTGCCTGCGTTGCAAGGTGTGAAGTTGAGTAAGACTCAAAAACCCGACCATGGCAGAAAATAGAAAGAGAATGAAAAGTCATTCCCTATGCCTCAGTCATAGGTTCTATAAAGTATGCTATGTTGTGTACCATACCTATTGTATACCTTGATCTGAGTTTGGCAAGGGAGTACAATTTTGATCTAGGAGTAGATCACTGTGCAGCAGTCAAGAATATCCTTAATGAGGACTAAGGAGATGTTTCTCAATTATGGAGGTGATAAGAGAAGTTCATCGTAAAGAGTTACATCGGTGCAAACTTTTACACTGATCCAGATGACTCTAAGTCTCAATCTGGATACATATTGAAAGTGGGAGCAATTAGCTAGAGTAGGTCCGTGCAGAGCATTGTAGACATAGAATATTTGCAAAATACATACGGCCCTGAATGTGACAGACCCGTTGACTAAACTTCTCTCACGAGCAAAACATGATCATACCTTAGTACTCTTTGGGTGTTAATCACATAGCGATTTGAACTAGATTATGGACTCTAGTAAACCCTTTGGGTGTTGGTCACATGACGATGTGAACTATGGATGTTAATCACATACAAATGTGAATATTGGTGGTAAATCACATGATGATGTGAACTAGATTATTAACTCTAGTGTAAGTGGGAGAATGAAGGAAATATGCCCTAGAGGCAATAATAAAGTTATTATTTATTTCCTTATTTCATGATAAATGCTTATTATTCATGCTAGAATTGTATTAACCGAAAACTTAGTACATGTGTGAATACATAGACAAACATAATGTCACTAGTATGCCTCTACTTGACTAGCTCGTTGAATGAAAGATGGTTATGTTTCCTAACCATAGACATGAGTTGTCATTTGATTAACGGGGTCACATCATTAGAGAATGATGTGATTGACTTGACCCATTCCGTTAGCTTAGTACTTGATGGTTTAGTTTGTTGCTATTGCTTTCTTCATGACTTATACATGTTCCTATGACTATGAGATTATGCAACTCCCGAATACCGGAGGAACACTTTGTGTGCTACCAAACATCACAACATAACTGGGTGATTATAAAGGTGCTCTACAGGTGTCTCCAATGGTACTTGTTGAGTAGGCATAGATCGAGATTAGGATTTGTTACTCCGATTGTCGGAAAGGTATCTCTGGGCCCTCTCGGTAATGCACATCACTTTAAGCCTTGCAAGCAATGTGACTAATGAGTTAGTTACGGGATGATGCAATACGGAATGAGTAAAGAGACTTGCCGGTAACGAGATTGAAATAGGTATGGTGATACCCATGATCGAATCTAGGGCAAGTAACATACCGAAGACAAAGGGAACAACGTATGTTGTTATGCGGTAAAGATCTTCGTAGAATATGTAGGAGCCAATATGAGCATCCAGGTTCCGATATTGGTTATTGACCGGAGACGTGTCTAGGTCATGTCTACATAGTTCTCGAACCCGTAGGGTCCGCACGCTTAACGTTCGGTGACGATTTATATTATGAGTTATGTGTTTTGATGTACTGAAGGTAGTTTGTAGTCCCGGATGAGATCGGAGACATGACGAGGAGTCTCGAAATGGTCGAGACGTAAAGATCGATATATTGGACAACTATATTCGAACATCAGAAAGGTTCCGAGTGATTCGGGTATTTATCGGAGTACCGGAGAGTTACGGGAATTCGCCGGGGAGTGTATGGGCCTTATTGGGCCTTAGTGGAAAAGAGGAGGAGGAAGCCTAGGAGGGGGCGCCCCCCCCCCCAAGCCCAATCCGAATTGGGTGAGGGGGTCGCCCCCCCCCCTTTCCTTCTTCTCTCCATCCTCTATCCTACCTCTCCTACTCCAACTTCGAAGGGGGGAATCCTACTCCCGGTGGGAGTAGGACTCCCCTATGGCGCGCCCAAGAGAGGGCCGGCCCTCCCCTCCTCTACTCCTTTATATACGGGGGAGGGGGCACCCCATAGACACACAACTTGATATGTTGATCTCTCCCAGCCGTGTGCGGTGCCCCCCTCCACCATATTCGACCTTGGTCATATCGTAGCGGTGCTTAGGCGAAGCCCTGTGTTGGTAGCTTCATCAACACCGTCGTCACGCCGTCGTGCTGACGGAACTCTCCCTCGAAGCACTACTGGATCATGAGTTCATGGGACGTCACCGAGCTAAACGTGCAGATCACGGAGGTGTCGTACGTTCGGTACTTGGATCGGTCGATCGTGAAGACATACGACTACATCAACCGCGTTGTCATAACGCTTTCGCTTAGGGTCTACGAGGGTACGTGGACAACACTCTCCCCTCTCGTTGCTATGCATCACCATGATCTTGCGTGTGCGTAGGAATTTTTCTAAATTACTACGTCCCCCAACATTCGCCTCCTCCAGCAGTCTTCCAGCTGAGCTTTGGTGGATGACTCCACTGTCACTCGAACTGGGGCTTCTGGAGCTCTCTGGCAGTGGCGACCAGGGATGCCGCCGGGTCGTCTCCCTCTTTCACAGCTTTGCAACTCCCGATCTTGTATGAGACCTGGGTGGACTCTGTCTTGGCTGCTGCTCCCAGCCTCTTTCTTCTCTCTGTATATCCTGGGGGAGAAGGAACAGGGAGAGGAATTTACAGGGCCATTATATTTTTTCAATATTAAACCTGTAGGCACTTGCCAAACTTTAATTCAAATAATGTAATCACTCAAGTCCATGTTTGTGTTCTGTAATGCTTGTACTTGTATCAGCATATTAATGAAAAAGATGAACCCTGCCGAGAACTCGTGCATGTTTACGTCCATGCAGAGGTGAGATGCCTCTTGTCAGGACCCCGATCTTATGCCACACCGATCTAGCATGTAACACCTCATATCACTTTGTGGCCTCACGCATGGTATTCCCACGGGTGTCGCCTTACCAGGCCCGGGACCGTTTGCGCCTTTTGGCTCACGTATATGATAGTGTCGCTAGCATCCATATGACAAAGAACCTGGGCTGACATGGCTAGTCGTAAACCCAAAGTGGCACTAACTTATAGGGACAGGCGTACATGACCCAGCAATGAACGTGTCGGTCATCAGCGAGTGAATCCGGGCTGTAGCAGCTGGGCTAGCAGGACTCCGGTAAACCGGGCTGTAGCAGGCTAACAGGACTCCGGTAGACACTGCGTGACATTTCCCCGAAGGGACAGACACAAGAACGAAGAAGGACACATGCCGGCCAACCTAAGTGTTCCGGAGCAGTAGCAAGCTACTAAGGCTCAGTGGAAGCACTAGGAGACATTTCCCGGTAAGAGAGGCTACCAAGGATAAACAACTAGATAGTCAGATCCCACATATACCAAGCATTTCAATAACATACATGCAATATGCTCGATATGTGCAAATACAACATGGCATCACAACATGACTCTACAACTCAAGTATTTTATTCAATAGGCTCCGAGGAGCGAGATATTACAAACATGGGTCGTTTGACCCAACATTCAGAGCATACAAGTCAAAGCACAAGCGGAAGCTTAACATGTCTGAGTACAGACATCTACAAATGAAAAAGGCTGAGAAGCCCGACTATCTACCAGATCCTGCCGAGGCACAAGATCGTAGCTGAGGTAACAAGCTAAACGTCGAAGTCCACGCGGAACTACTAGCGAGACTGAAGTCTCTCTGCAAAACATAAAATAGGCAAACGTGAGTACAAATGTACCCAGCAAGACTTACATCAGAATTAACACTATATGCATCAGTATCAACAAAGGGGGATGGTGGGTGAGGGAGTCCTGGACTAGGGGGTGTCCGGATAGCCGAACTATCATCATCGGCCGGACTCCAAGACTATGAAGATACAAGATTGAAGACTTCGTCCCGTGTCCGGATGGGACTTTCCTTGGCGTCGAAGGCAAGCTTGGCGATACGGATGTGTAGATCTCCTACCATTGTAACCGACTCTGTGTAACCCTAGCCCTCTCCGGTGTCTATATAAACCGAATGGTTTTAGTCCATAGGACGAACAACAATCATACCATAGGCTACCTTCTAGGGTTTAGCATCCTTGATCTCGTGGTAGATCTACTCTTGTAATACCCACATCATCAATATCAATCAAGAAGGACGTAGGGTTTTACCTCCATAAAGAGGGCCCGAACCTGGGTAAAACATCGTGTCCCTTGTCTCCTGTTACCATCCGCCTAGACGCACAGTTCGGGACCCCGTACCCGAGATCCGCCGGTTTTGACACCGACATTGGTGCTTTCATTGAGAGTTCCTCTGTGTCGTCACCGATAGGCTCGATGGCTCCTTCGATCATCAACAACGACACTGTCCAGGGTGAGACTTTTCTCCCCGGATAGATCTTCGTATTCGGCGGCTTTGCACTGCGGGCCAATTTGTTTGGCCATCTGGAGCAGATCGAAAGCTACGCCCCTGGCCGACAGGTCAGATTTGGAAGTCTGAACTTCACGGCTGACATCCGCGGAGACTTGATCTTTGATGGATTCGAGCCACAGCCGAGCGCGCTGCACTGTCACGATGGGCATGATTTAGCTCTGCTACCGGACAGTGCCCTGGAGGCCGCACACAAGTCCGCTCCGACCCTCAATTCGGAGCCTGCTGCGCAGATCGAGGACAGGTGGCTAGACACCGCCTCGGGGGCTGCAACCTCTACGGCGATGGAGCCGAATACTGACCTTGTCCCTTGTGAAGCTCGTGACTCCGAGGCGCCGGACTCCTTGCCGGACTCCGAACCTCCCGCGCCCCCTCCAATCGAATCTGATTGGGCGTCGACCATGGAGTTCACCGCTGCGGACATCTTTCAACACTCACCTTTCGGCGACATCCTAAATTCGCTAAAGTATCTCTCGTTATCAGGAGAGCCCTGGCTGGACTGCGGTCAGGACGGTTGGGATGCGGACGACGAAGAAATTCAATTCCCACCCACCACCCACTTAATAGCCACTATCGACGATTTAACCGACATGCTAGACTTCGACTCCGAAGACATCGACGGTATGGACGACGATGCCGGAGACGACCAAGAACCAGCGCCTACTGGGCACTAGAAAGCCACCTCAACTCACGACATATACATGGTGGATACTCCAAAAGGAAGCAATAACGAGGAACAACTGGACGTGGCGAAGGATAATTCCCCTGAAAGACAACCAAAACGGCGACGCAAGCGCCGCCTGAAGTCCCGCCTCGATAACAACGGCAGCCATACTGACCCAGCCATAGAACAGGGCGAACCAGTGGACGACGAACATGCCACCAAGCAACCAGCCGAACAGGATGAATTGGACGAGCAACCCATTCCCGCGAAAACAATAGTCCAGACGATCTCACGCCGGACACATCACCGGAGCATAAGAACCTTCACAGAAGGCTCGTCGCCACTGCAAGAAATTTGAAGAAGCAGAAGCGGAAGCTCAAAACGGCGGAAGACGTACTCAGAATGAGATGGAGCAAAGTACTCAAGACCACAAATAAATACGGTGATAGTCACCAAGCAAAGAGCTACCCGAAGCGCAAGCTGTTTCCCGAATTTGACGAGGAGTTCGTAGAGCCCCCACAGTCAAAAAAGAAAAAGGCCGCCTGGCCGGATAGACGACCAGATAACAGGCTAAGAGCGGCAAGCGGCGCCGCACATAATCCGGCACACGATCCACATAAGGATCCTCGCAAAAAAGATGGCCCGGTCAGGTCCATCTATGGGCCAAAAAAGAAGGCTCCAGGAAGAAACACAATCCGCCGAATGTTCAAAGATAACGGCACACCCAAATACAGGGGCTCCGCACACCCACTATGTTTCACTGATGAGGTACTGGATCATGAATTTCCAGTGGGATTCAAGCCCGTAAACATAGAGGCATATGACGGAACAACAGACCCCGGAGTCTGGATTGAGGATTATATCCTACACATACATATGGCTAGAGGAGACGATCTCCACGCCATCAAATACTTACCACTCAAGCTCAAAGGGCCAGCTCGGCACTGGCTCAAAAGCCTCCCAGAAAATACCAACGGAAGTTGGGAAGAGTTTGAGGATGCGTTTCGAGCAAATTTTCAAGGAACTTATGTCCGCCCTCCGGATGCAGACAATTTAAGTCACATAGCTCAACAGCCCGGGGAGTCAGCACGCAAATTCTGGAACAGGTTCCTCACCAAAAAGAACCAAATAGTCGACTGTCCGGACGCCGAAGCCTTAGCAGCCTTTAAACATAACGTCCGAGATGAATGGCTCGCCAGACACCTCGGCCAGGAAAAACCAAGAACAATGGCCGCGCTAACAAGCCTCATGACCCGCTTTTGCGCGGGGGAAGATAGCTGGCTAGCAAGATGCAGCACCAGCGACCCGAGTACATCTGAGGTCGGGGATGGAAATGGGAAATCACGACGTAGAAAAGATCAGCGCCAGAATAAGGAAAACGGCCCAAATAGCACGGCAGTCAACGCCGGGTTCAAAAGCTCTCGGCCGAATAACAAAACACTGCCCCTTAAGGACAACAGGGACGAGCTATCCAACCTAAACAAAATATTGGATAGGATATGTCAAATCCACAGTACCCACGGGAGACCTGCAAACCATACCCACAGAGATTGTTGGGTCATCAAGCAGTCTGGCCGACTTAACGCCGAACTCAAGGGGCTCGACACACCAAGCGAAGACGATGACGAACCCCACAAGCAGCAGGCCGGAAAACAGAAGACTTTCCCACTAGAAGTCAAAACAGTGAACTCACTTCATGTGATAAACAGTGCGGCAACTACTAAAACACGCACCGCACGATCCACCCAAGCGGAGCCCCGAAATTGGATATCAAACCCAATAACCTTCGACCATCAGGATTACTCCAGAAGCATTCGAAATGCAGGAGGGACTGCCTTGATATCGGATCCCATAATCGACGGACTATAATTCACACAAGTACTAATGGATGGCGGCAGCGATATAAACCTGCTATACCAGGACACCATCCGTAGAATGGGGATAGACCCTACCAAAATTCGCCATAGCAACACTTCCTCTACAGGAGTGACGCCAGGCCTTTATGCCAATTGTACAGGCTCTGTACTACTAAAGGTCGTGTTCGGTTCATCCGACAACTTCCGTCGTGAAAAGCTAATCTTCCATATCGCCCCGTTCAAAAGTAGCCATTAAGCACTACTGGGACGCGAAGCTTTCGCCCGCGTTAACACGATACCGCATTACGCGTGTTTTACGCTCAAAATGCCCGGTCCACGCGGCATAATCTCACTAAAGGGTAACTCCGAGTGTTCCTCGCCCACGGAAAACGTGAGACTGCCTTGACAGCCACACACTAATCCAACCTTGCTGATCAAAGCCCCTAAAAACAGGTCATTTAGACCTCGGACACGGTTACGCGAGTCCGACATAAATAAACAAGGGGCTTCCCAGCCACATACCTCTTTACAAGGGGCTGCGCGTATAAACAATGAGAGCCAATAAAGCTCAATTTTATTGATCTTCAAAATCATACTCTGTTCTAAATACATTTTTTGTATGATATTCTTTCCAAACTAAGTTCTTCTCTTTTACAGATGAACCACGTGCTACACCCGTCCAGGATACAGCACAACGAAGACACAGGCGCAGACATGCAGCAGGGACCCGCTGCAAGGATTCTTTTCGGATTAAGACCCTGCGTAAACCTTTCTTACTGTCTCTTGTTGATACTCATCCCCCGGTTTCCTGCCATAACCGAGGTGGAGGCTGGCGTTTTGGCATCGGTCGTGTCAGAAGTTCCCGCCTGTACCTAGACACTAGGGGCTTAGGGCATCGTTCCGCCCGTTATCATAAAGTCCGAATACCTTAGGGAGTGTTCGGCGTCTCGAGTTAGGCCTTATATGCATCAGCTCTGAATCATGTTTTTGGTCAAATGTTGGGTTTGCTCGGCTCCTGTGTTTTGCTGCCTTACGTTCCGCTCCATCGGCTAACGCGGCACCAGGAGAACTACTACGATTGTGCATTGGTTCGGCAGGGAGAGCACCTCAGTAGAGAAAGCCGAAAACTGACTGTCATGGTATAGCGAGAGACTGGTCAACCACTCGATCGACTACTAGAATGTTTAGAATTCCTCCGCTTTGACGAGGGACCGCTTCCTGGTCAGGCACACACGCGCCCCGTGTTCGGAGAGCGCAGTGCCTCTAGGGGCTATATAGTAGCCCCACCATCGAGCTCCTATGGCTAAGTGAAAGTGATAGAGCATTATAGTCCGGTTGCCTAGTTTGCTATGCTATCACCTCCTTCAAAGGACCAATACGTTGGATTAAGTGTGAAAATGCGCTTTTTTGCAAACACCCCCGCACCATGTGCGTGGGGCTGAAGCCAAAGACTGCCATCTTTCAGGTTATAAATACATATATATTAACGGCCGCACAGGAGATACTTCAATACTTGAACGCACAAGTATAAAAAGCCGTTACATTATAAATATAATCTCACAAATCATACATGTCATTTGAACATGACATTTTTCGAGCACTGCAACTCTATTAAACGAGCGCCCCGTAGGACTTCCTCAAAATAGTGCTCGGCGGGTGAGGGAGTCCCGGACTAGGGGGTGTCCGGATAGCCGAACTACCATCATCGGCCGGACTCCAAGACTATGAAGATACAAGATTGAAGACTTCGTCCCGTGTCCGGATGGGACTTTCCTTGGTGTGGAAGGCAAGCTTAGCGATACGGATATGTAGATCTCCTACCATTGTAACCGACTCTGTGTAACCCTAGCCCTCTCCGGTGTCTATATAAACCGGATGGCTTTAGTCCATAGGACGAACAACAATCATACCATAGGCTAGCTCCTAGGGTTTAGCCTCCTTGATCTCGTGGTAGATCTACTCTTGTAACACACATCATCAATATTAATCAAGCAGGACGTAGGGTATTACCTCCATCAAGAGGGCCCGAACCAGGGTAAAAACATCATGTCCCTCGTCTCCTGTTACCATCCGCCTAGACGCACAGTTCGGGACCCCCTACCCGAGATCCGCCGGTTTTGACACCGACATTGGTGTTTTCCTTGAGAGTTCCTCTGTGTTGTCACCGATAGGCTCGATGGCTTCTTCGATCATCATCAACGATGCCGCCCAGGGTGAGACCTTCCTCCCCGGACAGATCTTCGTATTCAGCGGCTTTGCACTGCGGGACAATTCGCTTGGCCATCTAGAGCAGATCGAAAGTTACGCCCCGGGCCGTCAGGTCAGATTTGGAAGTTTGGACTTCATGGCTGACATCCGCGGGGACTTGATCTTCGACGGATTCGAGCCATAGCCGAGCGTGCCGCACTATCACGTCGGGCATGATTTAGCTCTGCCGCCGGACAGTACCCTGGAGGCCGCACTCAAAACCACTCTGATCTTCAATTCGGAGCCAGCTCCGCAGATCGAGGATGGATGCCTAGACACCGCCTCGGGGGCTGCAACCTCTACGGCGATAGAGCCGAACACTAATTTCGTCCCTCATAAAGCTCGTGACTCCAAGGTGCCGGACTCCTCGCCGGACTCCGAACCTCCCGCGCCCGCCCCGATCGAATTCGACTGGGCGCCGATCATGGAGTTCACCGCAGCGGACGTCTCTCAACACTCACCTTTCGGCGACATCTTGAGTTCGCTAAAATACCTCTCGTTATCAGGAGAGACCTGGCCAGATTGCGGTCAGGACAGCTGGGATGCGGACGACGAAGAAATTCAAAGCCCACCCACCACCCACTTGGTAGCCGCTGTCGACGATTTAACTGACAGGCTAGACTATGACTCCGAGGACATCGACGGTATGGACGACGATGCCGGGGACGACCAAGAACCAGCGCCTAACGGGCGCAGGAAAGCCACCCCATCCCACAACATATGCATGGTGGACACACCAAAAGGACACGACAATGAGGAAAAATGGGACGTGGCGAAGGACAACTCCCCCAACAGAAAAACAAAGCGGCGACGCAAGCACCACCCGAAGACCGGCATCGACAAAAACGGTACCCATATGGACCCGGCCCTAGAGCAGGGCGAAGCAGTGGACGACGCACACGTCAACAAGCAGCCAGTCGAACATGAACCGGACAAGCAACCCATCCCCGGCGAAGATGATCTCACATCACCAGAGCATATGAATCTCCATAACAGGCTCGTCGCCACCGCAAGAAGTTTTAAGAAGCAAAAGCAGAAGCTCAAAACAGCGGAAGACACACTCAGAATGAGATGGAGCAAAGTACTCAACACCGCAGATAAATATGGCACTAGTCACCAGACAAAGAGCTACCCGAAGCGCAAGCTGTTGCCCGAATTTGACGAGAAGGCCTTCGAGCCCCCGCAGTCAAAAGAAAGGGGCCGCCTGGCCGGATAGACGACCAGATGACAGGCCAAGAGCAACACGGGGCGCCACACACAAGCCGACACATGATCAGCATAAAGATCTTCAGAAAAAGGATAACCCGGCCAGGTCTATCTATGGGCCAAAAAAGAAGACTCCAGGAAGTAACACAACCAGCCGAGCATTTGAAGACAACGGCACACCCAAATACAGGGGCGCCGCACACCCACTATGTTTTACCGAGAAGGTACTGGATCATGGATTTCCAGCGGGATTTAAACCCATAAAAATAGAGGCATACGACGGAACAACAGACCCCGGAGTCTGGATTGAGGATTATATCCTACACATACACATGGCAAGAGGAGACGATCTCCATGCCATAAAATACCTTCCCCTCAAGCTCAAAGGTCCGGGCCGGCATTGGCTTAAAAGCCTCCCAGAAAATACGATTGGGAGTTGGGAAGAGCTTGAGGATGCGTTTCGAACAAATTTTCAGGGGACTTATGTCCGGCCTCCGGATGCAGATGATTTAAGTCACATAACTCAACAGCCCGAAGAATCAGCATGCAAATTCTGGAACAGGTTCCTCACTAAAAAGAACCAAATGGTCGACTGTTCGGACGCTGAAGCCTTAGCAGCCTTCAAACACAACGTCCGAGGCGAATGGCTCGCCAGACACCTCGGCCAGGAAAAACCAAGAACAATGGCCGCACTAACAAGTCTCATGACCCGCTTTTGCACAGGGGAAGACAGTTGGTTGGCTAGATGCAGCACCAGCGACCCGAGTACATCCGAAATCAGGGATGGAAATGGGAAATCACGACGCAAAAAAGATCAGCGCCAGAATAAGGAGAATGGCCCAAATAGTACGGCGGTCAATGCCGGATTCAAAAGCTCTCGGTCGAACAACAAAACACTGCCCTTAAAGGATAACAGTGACGAGCTATCCAACCTCAACAAGATTCTGGATAGACTGTGTCAAATACACGGTACCTCCGGGAAGCCTGCAAACCATACCCACAGAGATTGTTGGGTCTTCAAGCAGTCCGGCCGACTTAACGCCGAACACAAAGGGCTCGACACACCAAGTGAAAGTGACGAAACCCAAAAGCAGCGCTCCGGAAACCAAAAGACTTTCCCATTAGAAGTCAAAACAGTGAACTCACTTCACGTGATAACACGCAGCGCGGCCCCTGCTATACCAGGACACCGTCCGCAGACTGGGGATAGAACCCACCAAAATTTGCAATAGCAAGCACTTCCTTCAAAGGAGTGACGCCAGGCCTTTTTAGCCAATTTTACAGGCTCTGTACCACTAGGGGTCATGTTCGGTTCATCCGACAACCTCCGTCGCGAAAAGCTCACCCTCCATCGCCCCATTTAGCAGTAGCCCTTAAGCACTACTGGGGCGTGCAGCTTTCGCCCGCTTTAATGCAATACCACATTACGCGTCTCTTACGCTTAAAAATGCCCGGTCCACCTGGCATATTCTTAAAACTCCAGGTGTCTCTCGACCATGGAGAATGTGCGGCTGCCTAGACAGCCACACATTATTCCGACTTTGCAGGTCAAAGCCCCTAAAAACAGGTCATTTAGACCTCGGACATGGTTAGACGAGTCCAGCGTAACTTAACAAGGGGCTTCCCAGCCGCATACCCCTTTTTTTAGGTGGCCGCGCGCATAAATGATGAAAGCTAATAAAGCTCAACTTTCTTCATCATCCAAATTATACTTTATTTTGATACACTTTTTGCACGATATTTCTTAGAAACTAAGTCCTTCTCTTTTACAGATGAAGCACGTGCTACACCCGTCCAGGAGACAGCACAACGGAGACACGGGCGCAGACGTGCAGTAGGGACCCGTTGCAAGGATTCTTTTCAGATTTAGACCCTGCGTAAACCTTTCTCACTTTCTCTTGTTGATAAACATCCCCCGGTTTCTTACCAGAGCCGAGGAGGAGGCTGGCGTTTTGGCATCGGCCGCGTCAGAAGTTCCCACCTATACCTGGACACTAGGGGCTTAGGGCTTTATTCTGCCCGATATCATAAAGACCGAACACCTCAGGGAGTGTTCGGCGTCTCGAGTTAGGCCTTATATGCATCAGCTCCGAATCATGTCTTTGGTCAAATGTTGGGTTTGCCCGGCTCCTGTGTTTTGCTGCCATACGTTCTGTATCATCGGCTAACGCGGCACCAGGAGAACTACTGCGATTGTGCCCCAGTTCGGTCGGGAGAGCACCTCAGTAGAGAAAGCTGAAAACTGACTGTCATGATATAGCGAGAGACTGGTCAACCACTCGATCGACCATTGGAATGTTTAGAATTCCTCCGCTTTGACGAAGGACCGCTTCCCGGTCAGGCACATACGCGCCCCAAGTTCGGAGAAGCGCGGTGCCATCAGGGGCTATATAGTAGCCCCACATTCGAGCTCCTATGGCTAAGTGAAAGTGATAAAGCATTATAGTCTGGTTGCCTAGTTTGCTATGCTATCACCTCCTTAAAAGGACCAAGACATTGGATTAAGTGTGAAAAGGTGTTTTTCTTTTTGCAAACACCCCCGCACCATGTGCGTGGGGGCTGAAGCCAAAGACTGCCATATTTCAGATTATACATACATATACGGCCGCACAGGAGATAGTTCAATACTTGAACACACAAGTATAAAAAGTCATTGCATTATAAACATGATCTTAGAAATCATTCATGTCATTCAAACATAACATCTTTCGAGCACTGCGACTCTATTATACGAGCGCCCTGCAGGACTTCCTCATAGTAATGCTCGATGGGGAATCGGCTTTTGTCCGAACCCCGGGATGCATTAGCGGTGGCATCCATCTCCGCCCAGTATGTTTTACCATGGGCGAGAGCCATCCGCGCACCTTCTATGCATGCCGACCGCTTCATCGCCTTAATATGCGGCACTGCCCCAAGGAATTGCTGCAACAAGCAAAAATAACTCTTCGGCTTGGGCCTTTTCGGCCACAGATGAGTTACCACATCTGTCATGGCCAGTCCGGACAATCTATTCAGCTCAGCCCACTCAACCAGCCGATCACTCAACGCAAGTGGACGCTCCGGACTATGGAATTGGGACCAGAAAAGCTCTTCCATTTCATGATCCTCCTGGCTTCGAAAGTGCACGACTGCGTCAGCCGCACTCGCCGCCAAGTCCAGATAAGGATCCTCCGCACCGTACAATCGGCCTAGCTGAGCATACTTCGGATCCGTGAACTTCCTACGCAGCATAAAGGGCTTTCCAGCCACAATGTCTCCGACCTGACGCAGTTCCTCCTTCATAGCCCGCATCGCACTACGGGCATCCTTGGCCTCGACATCGGCCTTCTTCAGGTCCTCTTGCTTCGCTCGGCGTTCTCCTTCAAGAACTTCCAGGCGGTCGGTAGCAACTCTTAATTTCATGGCCATTCCAGCCATCTCCTCCCTGCTTCGGCAGTGAGCAGCCTTCTCGGCTTCTAGCCCTTCCGCTGCCTTCAAGGCAGCCGCCTCGCTTTTTCTGGCTTGCTCCTTGGCCCGAGCAAGTTCTGCTCGAAGGTCCTCCACAGCAGCAGCACCATCTGCATCTAAGCATACAATTTGTAAGGAATGGGCGTCAGCTCCCTTACTAACCAACCGCGGGGCAACCACATACCTTGTGACTCATCCAGTCGTCTATTGACCAGCGAGATGTCCGCATCTGCAGCGTCGAGTTGCTTCTTCAGCTCGGCAAATTCATCAGTCCGGCTGGCCACCGAACGTTCCGCCACCTGCATGGGAAAGGCGACAGTTAATAACCGAGATTACCATCCTAGGCACGCTATCGTTTTCAACAGCATACCAAGTCTCGGGGGCTACTATCTATACAGGGCGCACTTCATGTGCAAAACTGTCAACAGGTATGTCATTTTTTGCGTACCTCAAATCCCGTCAGTAAACTTCCGACGGCCTCATACAACCCGGTTTCGGCGGACGAGATCCTCTCAATCACATCACCCATTAATGTGCGGTGATCTTCTGAGATGGACGCCCTCTTAAGCAAATCCTGCAGCTCCACCGGCCGTACTCCAATGGGCGCCGAACTCTTCGGTCCTGCCGGATTTGGGGAGACCCTCCGCGACGACACCTCAGGGTCGTCCGCCCCGCACGATGGGGTGGCAGATGAAGGCGTTTCACTTTCCATCATCCCCGGACGAAGGTCTCCCGAAGATGAGTTGTGCTGAGATGGGCTGGGATCCGAACTACAAGGTAAAAACTTCATTACCTTTAGACATTAAGCAGGGGTGTCTGATAATTATAAAATCCCCCTTTTCACTTATGGCTCGTTAGAGGGCTGATTCCTCCAAGGAGACAGTACGGCCGGGGCGCTTTCTGGCGCAGGACCTTCCGGTATAGATTTCTTTCCCCGCTTTGAGGCCTTGGCCTCCGGGTCTTCGGAAGCGTTCCTCTTCTCCCCCTGGAAGGAGGGACTCTTGATTCCTCCCTTACTAAACGCCTCCTTGGCAGAGGTGACAGTTTCCCCATGCCCCCCTTCACCCTCATTCGAAGGTGCAACCTCCAACATTTTGATTAAAACGGGATCCTGCGTGGTCTCAGGGAGGGGGCCGGACACCGTATCAGTTTTGCTCGCGCTATCCACTCATGTCCAGGGATAGCTGGTTAAAAGGCAAGCTAACGATAAATAAATGGATGGTGTGTCCGGACACAGGGCTACTTACTTGAGTATCCGGGCGATTGCAGCTTAGGCCAGCGTCCTCAGTCAATTCCGGATGCGTCTCTTGCGATCCGAAGAATAGTTTATACATCTCCATGGGAGTCAAACCCATGAAGTGTTGAAGAGCTCGCGGCCCCTCCGGATTAAATTCCCACAGGCGGAGGGGGCGACGTTTGCAGGGCAGTAGGCGCCGGATCAACATGACCTGCACCACTGCGACCAGATTGATCTCCCTTTCTTGGAGGCCTCGAATCCGGTCCTGCAACAGGGGGGGGCATCTTTGGGCGGCCCCCAGTCACGCCCCTTGTTGACCCATGACATCAGCTGCTGTGGAGGGCCTGAGCGAAAGACGGGCGGCGGCTTCTGCCTGCTGCCCCGGGGAGCGGTGATATAAAACCACTCATGTTGCCACAAGCCAAGCTCCTCTTGGAAAGAGCCCTTGGGCCATAGAGCTTCGGCCCTCTTGCTTATAACCGCCCCACCGCACTCTGCCTGACGCCCCTCGATCATCTTCGGCTCCACATTGAAGGTTTTAAGCCATAAGCCGAAGTGAGGGGTAGTGCGGAGGAAGGCTTCACAGACGACAATGAATGATGAGATATGGAGGATGGACTCCGGAGCCAGGTCGTGGAATTCCAGCCCATAGTACAACATGAGCCCCCTCATGAAGGGATCCGTCAGGAAGCCTAAACCACGACGGAAGTGAGACGTGAACACGACGATCTCGCCAGGCTCGGGAGTTAGGATAACTTGCCCTCGGGCAGGCAGCCTATGCGAAATCTCGTAGGTTAAATACCTGGCATCTCTCAGCTTTAGCACGTCCTCCTCCGTGACGGAGGAGGGCATCCACCGGCCTCGTAGATCAGGACCGGACATTGTCGAGGATCAAAGGTACCTGAAAATTTGGAGCCCTGGGTGTTGGAACGCGGGGAGAGGGGCGGATTCGATAGAGGATTGAATAAAAAGAACGGGCCTTGGTCTCATTATAAAGAGGAAGAATACCAAGAGCCGTCCCCGTGACCGTTTGGAACTCGCCTTAGATGGAGGGGGCGTGGCAATGGGCGTGGTTGTGTTACCCACGTCCGTATTAATGGGAATCCCGGAATAAGGGGAACACTATCTCTGCTTCGACAAGACGTGCCAAGGAAACCGCCTCACTAAACGCGCTGAGGTGGAACAATAAAAACAATTCGAGTAAAGGCTTGGAAGTGGTGTGACGTCACGCCCGTCAGCAGATTGATCTTGTGTAATATTATTCTCTCTACGGTGGTATGTGGAATTTATTTTTGCAGAGCCGGACACTATCTTGGTGTTCACGATCTTCTATAAATTATTCGGAGGAGGAACCCGCCTTGCAATGCCGAAGACAATATGCGCGCCAGACTCGTCGTCATTCAAGCCTGGTTCAGGGGCTACTGAGGGAGTCCCGGACTAGGGGGTGTCCGGATAGCCGAACTACCATCATCGGCCGGACTCCAAGACTATGAAGATACAAGATTGAAGACTTCGTCCCGTGTCCGGATGGGACTTTCCTTGGCGTGGAAGGCAAGCTTGGCGATACGGATATGTAGATCTCCTACCATTGTAACCGACTCTGTGTAACCCTAGCCCTCTCCGGTGTCTATATAAACCGGATGGCTTTAGTCCATAGGACAAACAACAATCATACCATAGGCTAGCTCCTAGGGTTTAGCCTCCTTGATCTTGTGGTAGATCTACTCTTGTAACCCACATAATCAATATTAATTAAGCAGGACGTAGGATATTACCTCCATCAAGAGGGCCCGAACCTGGGTAAAAACATCGTGTCCCTCGTCTCCTGTTACCATCCGCCTAGACGCACAGTTCGGGACCCCCTACCCGAGATCCGCCGGTTTTGACACCGACAGCGGGTAATCGACTCTCGTCCGAACCCCGGGATGCAACATCGGTGGCATTCATATCTTCCCAGTATGTCTTAACACGGGCAAGAGCCATCCGCGCACCCTCTATGCATGCCGACCGCTTCATCGCCTTGATATGCGGCACCGCCCCAAGGAATTGCTGCAATAAGCCAAAATAACTCTTTGGCTTGGGCCTTTCTGGCCACAGATGAGCCACCACATCCGTCATGGCAAGTCCGGACAATCTATTCATCTCAGCCCACTCAGCCAACCGATCGGTCAACGGAAGTGGACGCTCCAGACTATGGAATTGAGACCAAAAGAGCTCTTCCATTTCATGATCCTTCTGACTTTGGAAATGCACAACTGCGTCTGCCGCACTCGACGCCAAATCCATACTTCGGGTCCGTGAACTTCCTACGCAACAGAAAGGGCTTTCCAGCCGCAATGTCTATGGCCTGACGCGGTTCCTCCTTCATAGCCCGCATTGTAGAACGGGCATCCTTGGCTTCGGCGGTGGCCTTCTTCAGGCCCTCCTACTCCGCTTGGCGTTCTCTTTCAAGAACCTCATAGCGGTCGGTAGCATCTTTTAATTTCACGGCCATTACGGCCATTTCCTCCCTGCTTCGGCAGTGAGCAGCCTTTTCGGCTTTTAGCTCCTCTGCTGCCTTCGAGGCAGCTGCATCACTTTTTCTGGCTTGGTCCTTGGCTCGAGCAAGCTCTGCCCGAAGGTCTTCCACAGTAGCGGCACCATCTGCATCAACCATACATGTTGTAAGGAGTGGGCGTCAGGTCCCTTACCAGGTGACCGTGGAAAAACCACCTACCTTGCGACTCATCAAGTCGTTTATTGACCAGCGCGATGTCCGCATCCGCAACATCGAGTTGCCGCTTCAGCTCGGCAACTCTATCAGTCCGGCTGGCCACCTAACGTTCTGCCACCTGCATAGGAAAGGCGACATTTTGTAACTGAGATTATGATCCTCGGCACGCTGTCGCTTTCGACAACATACCGAGTCTCAGGGGCTCCTATCTATACAGGGCGCACTCTATGTGCAAAACTATCAAAAGGTATGTCATTATTTTTACGTACCTCAAATCCCGTCAGTAAACTCCCAACGGCCTCATGCAACCCGCTCTCGGCGGATGAGATCCTTTCAATCACCATACTCATTAATGCGCGGTGATCTTCTGAGAGAGACGCCCTCTCGAGCAAACCCTGCAGCTACACCGGCCGTACTCCAGTGGGTGCCGAACTCCCCGGCCCCGCCGGACTTGGGGAGACCCTCCGTGACGACACCTCGGGGTCGTCCACCCCGCCTGACGGGGCGGCAAATGGAGGCGTTTCGCTCTCCATCATCTCCGGACGAAGGTCCCCCGAGGATGAGCTCTGCTGAGAAGGGCTGAGATCCGAACTACAAGGTAAAAACTTCGGTTATCCTTAGAAATAAAATAGGAATGTCCCTTATTACAAAGCTTCCCTTTTTTCTACTTACGGCTCGTTGGAGGGCTGATTCCTTTGGGGAGACTGTGCGGCCGGGACTCCTCCCGGCCCAGGACCTTCCGGTGCAGATTTCTTTCCCCGCTTCGAGGCTTTGGCCTCTGGGTTTTCGGAAGCGGTCCTCTTCTCCCCCTGGAGGGAGGGATTCTTGATTCCCCCCTTATTGAGAGCCTCCTTAACAGAGGTGGTAGTTTCCCTATTCCCCCCTTTGCCCTCCTCTGAAGGCGCTACCTCCAACATTTTGATTAACACGGAATCCGGCGTGGTCTCAGGGAGGGGGGCCGGACACCGTATCAGTTTTGCTTGTGCTATCCACTCCTATTCAAGGGATAGCCGATTAAAAGGGAAATCCATGATAGATAAATGGATGATATGTCCGGACACAGGGCTACTTACTTGAGTATCTGGGCGATTGCATCTTAGGCCAGTGTCCTCGGTCAAGTCCAGACACATTTCTTGTGATCCGAAGAACAGTTTGTACATCTCCACGGGTTTTGTACCCATGAAGTGTTGGAGAGCTCGTGGTCCCTCCGGATTGAATTCCCACAAGCGAAGGGGGCGACGTTTGCAGGGCAGAAGACGCCGAATTAGCATAACCTGCGTCACTACGACCAGATTGATCTCCCTCTCTTGGAGGTCTCAAATCCGGCCCTGAAATAGGGGTACATCCTTGGACGGCCCCCAGTCAAACCCTTTGTTGACCCACTACGTCAGCCGTTGTGGAGGGCCCGAGCGAAAGACGGGCGGCGGCCTCTGCCTGCTGCCCCTGGGAGCGGTGATATAGAACCACTCCTGTTGCCACAAGCCGATCTCCTCCTGAAAAGAGGCCACGGGCCATGGAGCATCGGTCCTGTTGCTTATAACCGCCCCGCTGCACTCTGCCTGACGCCCCTCAATCATCTTCGGCTCCACATCGAAAGTTTTGAGCCACAAACCGAAGTGAGGGGTAGTGCGGAGGAAGGCTTCGCAGACGACAATAAAATGATGAGATGTGGAGGATAGACTCCGGAGCCAAGTCGTGGAATTCTAGCCCATAGTAAAATACTAGCCCCCTCACGAAGGGATCCATCGGGAAGCCTAAACCCATATGGAGGTGAGATACGAACACGACACTCTCGTCAGGCTCAGGAGTAGGAATGACTTGCCCTTGGGCAGGCAACCTATGCGAAATCTCGTAGGTTAAGTACCTGGCGTCTCTCAGCTTTAGCACGTCCTCTTCCGTGACGGAGGAGGGCATCCACCGGCCCTGTAGGTCGGAGCCGGACATTGTTGAAGGTTCGAAGTGCCCGAATCTGGAGCCTTGGGTGTTGGAACTCGGGGCGAGGGGCGGATTCGACTGAGGATTGAAGAAAAGGAACGGGCCTTGGTCTCATTATAAAGAGGGAGAATACCAAGAGTCGTCCCCGTGACCGTTTGGAACTCGCCTTCGATGGAGGGGGCGTGGCAACGGGCACGGTTGGGTTACCCACATCCGTATTGATGGGAATCACGGAATAAGGGGAACACGATCTCTGCTTCGACAAGACGTGCCAAGGAAACTGCTTCGCTAAACGCGTTGAGGTGGTATAATAAAAACGATTCAAGTAAAGGCTTGGTTGTGGTGTGACGTCACGCCACGGAATACGTCAGCAGATTGAACTTGTGTAAATATTATTCTCTCTATGGTGGAATGTGGAATTTATTTTGCAGAGCCGGACACTATCCTGGTGTTCACAATCTTCTACAAATTATTTGGAGGAGGAACCCGCCCTGCAATGCCGAAGACAGTATGCGCGCCGGACTCGTCGTCATTGAAGCCTGGTTCAGGGGCTACTGAGGGAGTCCTGGACTAGGGGGTGTCCGGATAGCCGAACTATCATCATCGCCGGACTCCAAGACTATGAAGACACAAGATTGAAGACTTCGTCCCGTGTCCGGATGGGACTTTCCTTGGCGTGGAAGGCAAGCTTGGCGATACGGATGTGTAGATCTCCTACCATTGTAACCGACTCTGTGTAACCCTAGCCCTCTCCGATGTCTATATAAACCGGATGGTTTTAGTCCATAGGACGAACAAAAATCATACCATAGGCTAGCTTCTAGGGTTTAGTCTCCTTGATCTCGTGCTAGATCTACTCTTGTAATACCCACATCATCAATATCAATCAAGCAGGACATAGGGTTTTACCTCCATCAAGAGGGCCCAAACCTGGGTAAAACATTGTGTCCCTTGTCTCCTGTTACCATCCGCCTAGACGCACAGTTCGGGACCCCCTACCCGAGATCCGCCGGTTTTGACACCGACAGTGGGGTTTAACTGCAGCAAGCCAGCTTTGACTCGGTGGCTATCCTGAACTATGCCTGCAAGTAACTCTTTTGAGGTGGCGCACATGAGTCCACATATTCACCATATCAATACACCACTATGGACCCTCTCCCGTCTCCCTACGAGAATGCCATCCATAGCACTCACGCTTATCTTGTGTATTTTAGAGTATCCACTTTCACTTGTCTATGAACTGCATAGGCAACCCAGAGATCCTTTATCGCGGACGCGGCTATTCGAATAGATGATGTTAACCCTGCAGGGGTGTACTTCTTCACACACGCTCTCGCCACTTACTGCCATGTACACGTCATGTATCTCGGCAACCTTAAAGCGGAAGCCTGGCGAGGGTGTCGGCCACGGCCTACCTAAACACTCAAGTCTCTAGTCCAGGTTTATCGCCTATTAAGGTTCCATCCGCAGGGAGTACGGCTAAAGTTTCCACATACGGCCCCGAACGATGTGTGCAGGGTTCCCAAGACACCAAACGGGCACCCAGTACACCGTGCAACGTGCCTACCGCATCACAGCCCACCCCTTAGGTCAGGGTTGCCCACGGCCTCCAGCATACTACAAACACCAGAAACTACTTGCAACTCCTGGACAGAGGACAAGGGTGATTGTTGGTGTCAAAACCGGCGGATCTCGGGTAGGGGGTCCCGAACTGTGCGTCTAGGCGGATGGTAATAGGAGACAAGGGACACGATGTTTTACTCAGGTTCGGGCCCTCGTGATGGAGGTAAAACCCTATGTCCTGCTTGATTAATATTGATGATGTGTGTTACAAGAGTAGATCTACCACGAGATCAAGGAGGCTAAACCCTAGAAGCTAGCCTATGGTATGATTGTTGTTCGTCCTACAGACTAAAGCCATCCGGTTTATATAGACACTGGAGAGGGCTAGGGTTACACAGAGTTGGTTACAATGGTAGGAGATCTACATATCCGTATCGCCAAGCTTGCCTTCCACGCCAAGGAAAGTCCCATCCGGACACGGGACGATGTCTTCAATCTTGTATCTTCATAGTCTTGGAGTCCGGCCGATGATGATAGTTCGGCTATCCGGACACCCCCTAGTCCAGGACTCCCTCATTAGCCCCTGAACCAGGCTTCAATGACGAAGAGTCCGGCGCGCATATTGTCTTTGGCATTGCAAGGCGGGTTCCTCCTCCGAATAATTTATAGAAGATTGTGAACACCAGGATAGTGTCCGGCTCTGCAAAATAATTTCCACATACCACCGTAAAGAGAATAATATTTACACAAGTTCAATCTGCTGACGTATTTTGTGGCGTGACGTCACACCACTACCAAGCCTTTACTCGAATTGTTTTTATTGTACCACCTCAGCACGTTTAGCGAAGCGGTTTCCTTGGCACGTCTTGTCGAAGCAGAGATCGTGTTCCCCTTATTCCGGGATTCCCATCAATACGGACATGGGTAACCCAACCGCGCCATTGATTGCGGCGCTTGGGGGATAAGCGAGTTTTATCAGGGCGGTGGGGACGCATGTTTGTGTCCGCCCATATAAGGGGATAAAGATCCAACCCTTTTACCTACGCCTTCTTCCTCCTTGGCTTATCCATCTCCGCGAACTCGAGCTCCAGCGCCCAAGTCCGCACATCTCACCTCAACCTTCTCCAACTATGTCCGGAGCGGGAGGCAAGTGGATGGCCTCCTCCGTCACGGAGGGGCACATCCAGAAGCTGCGCAGCGCCGGATATTTATCCAGCAACATCGCGCATCGGCTCCCCGACAAGGGAGAGCTCATCCCCACCCCCAGGCCCCATGAGAGGGTAGTATTTCTTACCCATTTCCTCCACGGACTGGGCTTCCCACTCCATCCCTTTGTCCGGGGGCTCATGTTCTACTACGGCCTGGATTTCCATGATCTGGCCCCGAATTTCATTCTCAACATCTAGGCATTTATCGTCGTGTGTGAGGCCTTCCTCTGCATCCAGCCCCACTTCGGCTTGTGGCTCAAGACCTTCAGTGTCAAGCCGAAGGTTGTGAAGGGCAACCAAGCGGAGTGCGGAGGCGCCATGGTGGGCAGGATGTCCAACGTTACTTGGCTTGAGGGCACTTTCGTGGAAACCACCAAGGGGTGGCAATCGGGGTGGTTCTACATCACCGAGCCGCATGACCCCGAATGGGCAGCGGCCCCCGAATTCAGATCTGGCATCCCCACACGGCTCACCTCCTGGAAAGAGAGCGGCCGGACATGGGGTGATTCAGAGGAGCTGACCGGACTCCAAGCCTGCGTCCAAAAGCTAGTGGACAAGAAGCTCAAGCTTGTCAATGTAGCCCAGGTCATGCTCATCCGCCGGATCCTCCCGTGCCAACGACGGGGCTTCAACATGTGGGAGTTCGATCCGGCGCAGCACCAGACTTTGAGCGGGCTCTTCGACACTACGTACGAAGATGTCTGGAAGGTGCTGTTCAAGGGCGCCGAGGCTCCCGCATCCGCTACCGAAGATCACGGATTCAGCTCGCAGCGTCTGGCTGACGAGGTAAGCTATTTTGTCCTTTACGAGACGCTTGTTTTCCATAGTTTGACTCTATGCAGGATCTAAACTCCCTTTCCTTTGACAGGACTGGCTGACGAAGGCCGAACAGACTATCTATTTGGCCCCATTGCCAGAGGACCCATCGGACGCCCGCCTAACGGGGCTGCTGGCTCCGGCACCCCACGTGGTGCCGGAGAAGAAGGCCCAGAAGAAGGCCACGGGCACTCAGAAGAGTTCCCGTTTTCAGGTGCTATCGGATGATGACTCTGAGGCGGACTCCTCTCACAAAGGTGAGGAGGAGAAGAAGAAAGCCTCTCCCCCAGCGGGGGGAGGGAGTAAAGGGAAGGCCTCCCCAACGAGGGAGGCCGAAGGGTCCAAGAAGGGAAAAACTCTTTCCCCGAACTGCTCTGCCAACGCCAGTGACGACAACGAGGACTGGCCTCCAAGGGCCAAGCCCCTGGCGAGATCGTAAGTATCCGGACTCCCGAATAACTTCATGGTTTTTTTCTTTTCGCCACATAATGTCTTTCTAATGCCGCATACAACCCTGCAGTCCGCCCATGGATGATCTTCCCGCTTCGTCGAGCGGGTCCTTGGGGGCGTCGGATATGGATTCTCTTCCGACCGCCTCCACCACCCGTGATGCGGACGATGCCGAGGTGGGATCCTGGGATGGGACCCACCAGGAGGAGGAGGCCCCGGAGGTGTCGCAGGACAACCTCCCGAACTTTGCACCGGACTCGGCCCCGGAACCCATAGTGGCTTCGGAGTCCGGCGGGCGGCCCCTTCGTAAGAAGGGCAAGACCGTGACGCCGGCAGCCTCCGTCCAACCGGAGGCGCCAGATAGCTTGCTGGAGGTGCTCAATGGCGCCTCCATCAAAGAGGAACACCACACTGTTATGAGTGCGGTGATTCAAAAGGTTTAGCTCACCAAGTGCGGGCTGACCGAAGCCTGCAGCAGCCTTCTAACAAGCTTTGAGGTAAGAACGTTGATATATGTAAAATAGTACCGCATAGACAGTAGCCCTTGATGCTCGGTTCGGTGTTCGGAAAGAAAAGCCGGACCGAGGATCTTAAAAGATATACGCAGAAGTCATAAAAAATATGTCAATATGGGATTGCAGGCTGCGCTGCTGACCTCTGCCGCATTGACTGCGGAGGTCAATGCTGTGAAGTAGAGCCTCGAGCGGTCCGAGAACGAGCTCGGCCGTGCCAAGAAGCAGCTCGAGGACAAGGAAGGTGAGTAACACCTTATTAAAATTGTACCTTACAGAAAAGGATTTTGGTTGCAAGAAGAATGACAAGGATAACGTGGTATTGCAGGGGCCACTAACGAGGTGGCGACCCTGAAGAAGGCGGTGGCCGCGGCCGAACGCAATGCGGCCGCGGAGCGCACCGAGCGAGAGAAGCAAGAGGCGCGGGTGGCGGAGGTACAGCAAGAGCTCCAGGATCTCGTGAAAAAACATGAGAGCCTGGAGCGTGACTCGAAGACTCGAGAGTGTGAGCTTGCAACGGCTCTTGAGAGTGCCAAAGCCACTAAGGCCGAAGCCTACAAGTCCCTCCAAGAAATCGAGGCGTTGAAGAAAATAGCAGCGGGTAAGGCATTTTTCATGCAAAGTAAGCATGTGATTGTTAATTACCTGTTGCTTACCCGAATTCGGAGCTCTCCAGGAGCGTTCGCAGATCTTCCTTGCAGTATGTCCGATGCTGCCGCATTCTACCGGGACGAGGAGGGGAGCTCAACGGAGAAGGTCTTCTGGTCTCAGTATGCTGAGGCCGGACATCCGGTGCCCCTTAGTGACCAGCTGAAGCAGTTGGTCGAGCTCCACAAGGCGGCCGAACAGGCCATGAAGGGCCTCATTGTTTGGCTGTGGCCGAAGGAGGCCATGCCTGGGAGCTACTTCGGCCTGGTGCGGCGGCTGGTGGATGCGTGTCCATGGGTTGAAGTCATCAAGCACTCCGCCTGTATTGAAGGTGCCCGTCGGGCCCTTGCCCGTGCAAAGGTGCACTGGGGCAAGATGGATGCTCAGAAGCTTGTGACGGACGCACCACCGTAGGGCAAGGAGTATCGTACTCCCGAGATGTATTATAAGACTGTGCTAAAGGGTGCCCGCACTATTGCGGGTGACTGCTCCAAAGATGTAATATTTGAGTAGACTCGCATTTTGTTATCCTGTGCGCTGAAAACTTAGTTCATATGCGCTAAGCAACGCTTGTTAATTTAAAATATTACCTTCTGTGCGGCTATTTATCAAATTTGAGAGATGGCAAGTCGTCGGCTTCAGCCCCCATGCCACGAGTGCTGGGGTGTTCGGGATAAACTTGAGCACTCTTGTTCCCATTTTTGGGTCCATCTAGGGAGGCACTCAACACAACAAACAAGGCAACCGGACTTATAATGCTTGAACACTCTCACTTAGCCATAGAATTCTATAATTTTAAATTTTGGCGAAGCCCCTAGTCTTCGGAAGGCCGAATTTGGGGCGCTATCCACGCCTGGGCCGGACAAAGCCGGCTCCTCGCTCTAAGCGGCATAAGTCTTTAGGGACACGCAAAAACCTCTCGAACAGCGACCGGCTCTCGCCTCATCATGACGGTCAGTTTTAGCTTTCTCCACTAAGGCGCTCGCCCAGCTCAACTGGGGTGCAATCGCAGTGGTTCTCTTAGTGCTACCTTAGCCGATACAACGGAACATAAGGTACCAAAACATGGGAGGCGGGCAAACCCAACTATTAACCCAAGACCTTATTCGGAGCCGATGCATATAATGCTATAAGTTCGGGGTGCCGCACTTGTGAAAGTGTTCGGACTTATCACACCATGATGCGGGAAACATAAGCACCTGGTGTTTTTAGCCGTACCAAAATGTACGGATGCAACGGGTCATAAATGAACATATGTATAAGAAAGAAATGCAATTTGAAGCAAAAAGGTGCTGCATTACTTATTCAAGAAAAACGGTTGTAAATGCAGAACGATACAAATGGTGCGATAAGCAAGTGGTGGGACTATTAAACATGTCCCCCTCTAGGGGTAGGCTGCGGAATGGTTCGTAAAACAGATTTAATGCTCGTAATGGAGACCACCTGGATATTCGTTGTAGCCTTTCTCCTTCCCTGGCTGTTGCATCGTGAGTTCGGCAGGTCTGCTGCCGGACAGGGCCTCTGACGAACAGAGTCCTGTGGGTAAAAATAAAAAGGAAAAAAAAGAACGACACACTTGAGAGCCCCTGGTGTGGTTGAGCCGCATTCTGGGCCTATCGTGGTCGTGCCCCTCTCCCCATGCCCATGGTATCTTCAGAGCGTAATGGTGTACGCGAAGGACCTGTCTTGACGTTTTGCAGGGGCTGGGGTTGGGGCCGCACTGCTACGCGTGCTCGGAACGTGCCAGGTGGTCTTGTTGTATGTTACTCCGGGCGCGTTTAGCCGTGTCCGGTCGCTTAACGGCCGGACTCAAGAGTTACCTTAAGAGGCTGCACTTTACTTCTGTCGCGAGAGCCGCTGTATGTTCCTCCGTTCTGAGGGAGCGTTCAGTGTTTCTGTTGACCGTGATGACTCCTCGAGGGCCTGGCATCTTGATTTTGAGGTATGCGTAGTGCGGCACTGCGTTGAACTTTGCGAACGCGGTACGTCCGAGCAGAGTATGATAGCCGTTGCGGAACGGAACTATGTCAAAGATTAACTCCTCGCTTCGGAAGTTATTCGGGGATCCGAAGACCACTTCCGGTGTAACTGAGCCTGTATAATTGGCTTCTACACCTGGTATGACGCCTTTAAAGGTCGTCTTGGTAGGTTTAATCCTTGAGGGTTCTATGCCCATTTTGCACACTGTATCCTAATAAAGCAGGTTCAGGCTGCTGCCGCCGTCCATCAGGACTCTGGTGAGGTGAAATCCATCGACGATTGGGTCTAAACCAATGCGGCGAATCCACCATGGCGGATGCTGGTGGGGTGGTCCCTTCGGTCAAAAGTGATCGGGCAGGAGGACCATGGATTGAACTTCGGGGCAACTGGCTCCATCGCGTATACATCCCTGAGTGCACGCTTCCACTCCCTTTTGGGTATGTGCGTTGCGTATATCATGTTCACCGTCCGCACCTGTGGGGGGAAACCCTTCTGTCCTCTATTGTTCGGCGGTCGGGTCTCTTCCTCGTCATTGCTATGCAGCCCCTTGTCATTGTTTTTGGCAATTAACTTGCCTGCCTGCTTGAATACCCAACAGTCCCTGTTGGTGTGGTTGGCTAGCTTTTCGGGGGTGCCGTGTATCTGGCACGAGCGGTCGAGTATTCGGTCCAAATTGGATGGACCCGGAGTAGTTCTTTTGAATGGCTTTTTCCGCTGACCGGGTTTAGAGCCTCTGAATCCGGCATTGACTGCCGTATCTTCGCTATTATCACCGTTAATGCGGCGTTTGTTTTTGTTGTGACGTGACCTGCCATTACGGTCCTTGATATCCGGACTGCTAGAATTTTTGCTGAGGTTGTTGCTGCGTGCTAGCCAGCTGTCCTCACCCGCGCAGAAGCGGGTCATGAGTGATGTGAGGGCGGCCATGGATTTCGGCTTTTCCTGTCCCAGGTGTCGGGCAAGCCACTCGTCGCGGATGTTATGCTTGAAGGCCGCGAGGGCCTCCGCATCCGGACAGTCGACGATTTGGTTTTTCTTGGTTAAGAATAGTGTCCAGAATTGTCTGGCCGATTCGTCTGGCTGCTGAATTATGTGGCTTAGGTCATCGGCGTTTGGTGGTCGCACATACGTGCCTTGGAAGTTATCGAGGAATGCGGCTTCTAGGTCTTCCCAACTCCCGATTGATTCTGCTGGCAAGCTGTTAAGCCAATGCCGGGCTGGTCCTTTAAGCTTGAGTGGGAGATATTTGATGGCGTGAAGATCATCACCGCGGGCCATGTGGATGTGAAGGAGATAGTCTTCGATCCAAACCGCGGGGTCTGTTGTGCCATCGTAGGATTCAATGTTCACAGGTTTAAACCCTTCGGGGATTTGATGATCCATTACTTCATCTGTGAAGCATAGTGGGCGTGCGGCGCCTCTGTACTGGGCAATATCACGACGGAGCTCAAAAGTGCTTTGTCTATTTTGTTCGGCCCGGCCGGACTTACTGTGTCCGGCGCGACGGTTGTCGTCACGTATCATGGGGCGCCCACGCGATCCATAGATCGATCTTGATTGTCTTGCCTTATCCTCCAATATATCTCGCAAGTCCGGAGCGTTCCCCTGTGGCCTTGTGCTTTTTGAGCGATGTCGGGGTACAGTTCTAGTGAAGGGCCTAGGGGCCTCTCTGTCGCGACCACGGGGTGGTCGGTTAGCCGTGTTGTCTGCTGGTGATGCAGGTTCATACGCCTCCTCCTCTAATCGGGGGAGCAGCTTGCGTTTAGGGTAACTTTTGGAGGGGTGTTTGAGCTCATGCTCTTCGGCCGCGAGGACTTCAGTCCATCTGTCGGCTAGCAGATCTTGATCAGCTCTAAGCTGTTGCTGCTTTTTCTTGAGGCTGTTTGCCGTGGCCATAAGCCTGCGTTTAAAACGATCTTGTTCGACGGGATCCTTAGGCACGACGAATTCGTCATCGTCGAGGCTTGCCTCGTCTCCGGAGGGAGGTATATAATCCTCTACCTCTTCTTCTGCCGCTCTCTCCTGAGGGCTAGCGTCTCCGTCCTCCTACGCTGAATCTTGCTGGAGTGGGTTGTCTTCAGCACTGTCCGGTGTGTTATTGTCTCCGGTGTCGGAATCTTCATTCTTGCTATGGCGGGATTTAGAGTGGCGCCGCTGACGCCGGTGCTTGGGCTGTTTTTTGGAGGGGTCATCCTCCGCTGTTCCTTCGCCATTCCCATCCTTTGGGATATCCACCATGTATATGTCATATGATGAGGTGGCTTTCCAGTGCCCGATAGGCGCTGGTTCTTGGTTGTCTCCGGCATCGTCGTCCATACCGTCGATGTCTTCGGAGTCGTAGTATAGCATGTCGGTTAGATCATCGACAGTGGCTACTAAGTGGGTGGTGGGTGGGCTTTGAATTTCTTCGTCGTCCGCATCCCAACCGTCCTGACCGCAGTCCGGCCAGGGCTCTCCTGATAACGAGAGACACTTTAGCGAACTCAAGATGTCACCGAAAGGTGAGTGTTGGAAGATGTCCGCTGCGGTGAACTCCATGACCGGCGCCCAATCGGATTCGATTGGAGGGGGCGCGGGAGGTTCGGAGTCCGGCAAGGAGTCCGGCACCTCGGAGTCACGAGCTTCATGAGGGACAAGGTCAGTGTTCGGCTCTATCGGCGTAGAGGTTGCAGCTCCCGAGGCGGTGTCTAGCCATCCGTCCTCGATCTGCGCAGCCAGCTCCGAATTGAAGATCGGAGCTGGCTCGAGCGCGGCCTCCAGCATACTGTCCCGCTGCAGAGCTAAATCATTCCCGTCGTGACAGTGCGGCGCGCTTGGCTGTGGCTCGAATCCATCGAAGATCAAGTCCACGCGGATGTCAGCCGTGAAGTTCAAACTTCCAAATCTGACCTGACGGCCAGAGGCGTAGCTTTCGATCTGCTCCAGATGGCCAAGCGAATTGGTGCGCAGTGCAAAGCCGCCGAATACGAAGATCTGTCCGGGGAGGAAGGTCTCACCCTGGACTGCGTCGTTGGTGATGATCGAAGAAGCCATCGAGCCTATCGGTGATGACACAGAGGAACTCTCAATGAAAGCACCAATGTCGGTGTCAAAACCGGCGGATCTCGGGTAGGGGGTCCCGAACTGTGCGTCTAGGCGGATGGTAACAGGAGAAAAGGGACACGATGTTTTACCCAGGTTCGGGCCCTCTTGATGGAGGTAAAACCCTACGTCCTGCTTGATTAATATTGATGATGTGTGTTACAAGAGTAGATCTACCACGAGATCAAGGAGGCTAAACCCTAGAAGCTAGCCTATGGTATGATTGTTGTTCGTCCTACGGACTAAAGCCATCCGGTTTATATAGACACCAGAGAGGGCTAGGGTTACACAAAGTCGGTTACAATGGTAGGAGATCTACATATCCGTATCACCAAGCTTGCCTTCCACGCCAAGGAAAGTCCCATCCGGACACGGGATGAAGTCTTCAATCTTGTATCTTCATAGTCTTGGAGTCCGGCCGATGATGATAGTTCGGCTATCCGGACACCCCCTACTCCAGGACTCCCTCGGTGATTAAGAAGTTGAGAGGGTCAATTAAGGATCCCAATGAGTGGTAGTAATTGTTCATGGATCACAAACACAAAACTCAGTTCCTGAGGACGGCTTCAATGAGACAACCCACCATGTACTCCTACCTTTACCAAATCGTGTTCACACACTTAGCTCACACACAGTAGGACATGTTTACACACCTTCGATTCATCCCCGATGAATCAGACCTGACTCAACTCTAAGCAGTAGCAGGCATGACAAAAAAGCATGAATGAGTAGGCCCATCAGGGCTCAAACAACTCCTACTCATGCTAGTGGGTTTCATCTATTTACTGTGGCAATGACAGGTCATGCAGAGGAAAAGGGGTTGAACTACCGCAGCAAGTAACAAATGAATCGTTGTTGTCCTAATGCAGTAAAAGAGAGCAGGAGCGAGAGAGTGGGATTGTATCGGAATGAACAAGGGGGTTTTGCTTGCCTGGCACTTCTGAAGATGATATAACTCTTCATCGGTGGCATCGAACTCATCGTCGGAACACGTCTACTGAGAGGGAACAAATACCGGCAACATAGAAGGAAACACAATCAATGCAATGCACAATATGAAGCATGATCATGACATGGCAATATGATGTGGTTTGGGCTAATGCAACTAGCAGCAGATTAAATGGAGTTGGTTTGAATCTAAGATTCAAATTCAAACTCCATATATGACGTTTCAAATGCCATCAATTCAAATTGTTGTATACAGCAGCTTTAAGTTGTTCGAACATGCATGATAATGCCATAAACAGATTCTTTGGATTTTTCTGATCATTTTTCATATATAATTTATCTTATTTGGAGTTATAGATATTTTTCTATGAATTTTAGAGGTTTATACATATTTCTGGAATTTTCTGAATTATTTTAAAAACAGAAACTATTTACTGCGTCAGCATGATATCAGCACTGTGTCAGCAGGTCAACGGGGCTAGTCCAGGTCAAACCTGACGTGTGGGGTCCACTGCTACGTCTTGAGCTTGCGTTGGTTTTCCTTGAAGAGGAAAGGGTGATCCAGCAATAGTAGCGTAAGTATTTCCCTCAGTTTTTGAGAACCAAGGTATCAATCCAGTAGGAGGCTCCTCAAAAGTCCCACGCACCTACACAAACAAACAAAGAACTCGCAACCAATGCAATAAAGGGGCTGTCAATCCGTTCACGGCCACTTGCGAAAGTGAGATCTGATAGAGATAGTATGATAAGATAAATATATTTTTGGTATTTTATAATATAGATGCAAAAAGTAAAGATGCAAATAAAAGTAGATTGAAAGCAAATATGATAAAAGATAGACCCGGGGGCCATAGGTTTCACTAGAGGCTTCTCTCAAGATAGCTTAAGTATTACGGTGGGTGAACAAATTACTGTCGAGCAATTGATAGAAAAGCGAATAATTATGAGATTATCTAGGCATGATCATGTATATAGGCATCACGTCCGCAACAAGTAGACCGACTCCTGCCTGCATCTACTACTATTACTCCACACATCAACCAACTCCTGCCTGCATCTAGAGTATTAAGTTCATAAAGAACAGAGTAACGCATTAAGCAAGATGACATGATGTAGAGGGATAAACTCATGCAATATGATATAAATCCCATCTTTTTATCCTTGATGGAAACAATACAATACGTGCCTTACAACCCTTTCTGTCACTGGGTAAGGACACCGCAAGATTGAACCCAAAGCTAAGCACTTCTCCCATGGAAAGAAAGATGAATCTAGTAGGCCAAACCAAACTGATAAATCGAAGAGACTTGCAAAGATAACTCAATCATTCATAAAAGAATTCAGAGGAGATTCAAATATTTCTCATAGATAAACTTGATCATAAACCCACAATTCATCGGATCTCGACAAACACACCGCAAAAAGAGTTTACATCGAATAGATCTCCACAAGAGAGGGGGAGAACATGGTATTGAGATCCAAAAAGAGAGAAGAAGCCATCTAGCTAATAACTATGGACCCGAAGGTTTGTGGTAAACTACTCACATATCATCGCAGGGGCTATGGTGTTGATGTAGAAGCCCTCCATGGTCGATTCCCCCTCCGGCGGAGCGCCGGCAAAGGCTCCAAGATGGGATCTTGCGGATACAGAAGGTTTCGATGGTGGAAATTGTGTTTCATTGGCTCCCTGGATGTTTTCGGGGTACGTCAGCTTATATAGGAGGAAGAATCGATGGCCGCCCGAGGGGCCCACGAGATAGGGGGCGCGCCCAGAGGGGGTGGGCACTGTCGGTGTCAAAACCGGCGGATCTCGGGTAGGGGGTCCCGATCTGTACATCTTAGGCTGATGGTAACAGGAAGCAAGGGACACAATGTCTACCCAGGTTCGGGCCCTCTCGATGGAGGTAAAACCCTACTTCCTGCTTGATTAATATTGAATATATGAGTAGTACAAGAGTAGATCTACCACGAGATCGTAGAGGCTAAACCCTAAGAGCTAGCCTATGATGGTATGATTGTAATTGTGATCGGCCTTCTAAGGACCATCCTCTCCGGTTTATATAGACATCAGAGAGGGCTAGGGTTTACATGGAGTCGGTTACAAGGAAGGAAACACAATATCTGGATCGCCAAGCTTGTCTTCCACGCAAAGGAGAGTCCCATCCGGACACGGGCCAAAGTCTTGAGTCTTGTATCTTCACGCTTCGATAGTCCAGACAATGTACATAGTCCGGCTGTCCGGATACCCCCTAATCCAGGACTCCCTCAGTAGCCCCTGAACCAGGCTTCAATGACGATGAGTCCGGCGTGCAGTCTTGTCTTTGGCATTGCAAGGCGGGTTCCTTCTCCGTATACTCCAAGGTTATTTATCAAACACGTAGACCGTGTCCGGATCTGCAAAATGATCTTCATACACCACCGTAGTGAGAACGATACTTCAGCTGGCAACTTTTTAGATGGCGTGATATGCCATTACAGCCAGGTTATTATTGAAACCGTTTTTCCACAACCAGCCACAGCGCGTGTTGCGAGGCGGTTTCCTTGATGCATCTTGTCAAAGTAGAGATCATGTCACCTTATCACGGGATTCTCATCAATACGGGTATGGGTAATCCCCCCGTGCCATCAATCCTGGCACTTGGGATAAGAGTGGGGAGGGGCACCGCTTTCGTCGCCTCTATAAAGGGATAAGAGTTCCTCATTCTTACCTATGCCTTCTTCCTCCTCTGCCCACTCTTGCCTCCTCGAGCTCCAGCGCCCTAGTCCAAGTCTCCTCCGCACAGCTAAACATGTCCGGAGCAGGAGGCAAATGGGTGGCTTCCACCGTGAAGGAGGAGAACATCGCAAGTCTTCGGGCGGCCGGATACTTGGCCGCAGACATAGCGCACTGGCTACCGGACGAGGGGCGGGTCATTCCAACTCCAGGACCCCATGAGAGGGTCGTGTTTCTTGCCCACTTCGTCCGTGGACTGGGGTTTCCACTCCACCCCTTCGTCCGCGGGCTCATGTTCTACTACGGGATAGATTTCCATAATCTAGCCCCAAACTTCGTCCTCAATATCTTGGCGTTCATCATCGTATGCGAGGCTTTCCTCCGCATCAAACCTCATTTCGGCTTGTGGCTGCAAACCTTCTGCGTGAAGCCGAAGATCGTAAGCGGCCAGCAAGCGGAGTGCGGAGGAGCCATGGTGGGCAAAATGCCTAACGTCACCTGGCTTGACGGCTCCTTTGCGGAAACCATGAAGGGGTGGCAATCGGGGTGGTTCTACATCACCGAGTCGCGTGACGCCAACTGGGTGGCGGCCCCCGAGTTCCGATCTGGAACCCCTATGCGGCTCACCTCCTGGGAACAGAAGGGCCTGCTATGGGGCGAATCTACAGAGCTGGCCGGACACATCACCTGCATCAAGGGCATGAAGGACAAGAACATCAAGCTTGTCAACGTGATACAGGTCATGCTCGTTCGGCGGATTCTGCCGTGCTAGAGGCGGGCATTCAATCTGTGGGAGTTCGTCCCGGCCGAACACCAGACGCTTCAGAGGCTCTACGACATGAAGCACAAAAACGCGTGGAAGGCATTGTTCAAGGCCTCGGAAGTACCTCCTCCCATATCCAAGGACCGTGGGCTCCACGCCGCACGGTGTCCTATTCAGGTGAGTTCTCAGGCCGCCACCGGATTCGGTTTTACCCAATACATTCATGGGGGAGCCTTAAGTAATTGTGTATATTTGTGCAGGATTATGTGGAGACAGCGGAGCGAATTGACTGTCCGGCTCCACTGCCAGAAAACCAAGCTAATGATCTTCTGACGAAGATGCTGGTCTCGGCGCCCTATAAGGGGCCGGAGAATAAGGCCGATAAGAAGGCCCAGGGGACCCGAAAGGGTCTCCGGCGTAAGGTTTCACAAGCCTCGTCCGAAGACGACGAGGCGCACTCCTCCCCCGAAGGGGAAGAAGAAGAAGAAGAAGAGGTCGCCCCGTCCGGAGAGGATGAGGGGCATGAGAGGGCGGACCAGGGGACCAGGAGAGGCCCCCGGCGCAAGGCCGTCATACCTTTGTCGTTCGATGATGACGAGGCAGATTCCTCCCACGGAAGCGGGGGGAAACAAGAACAAACTCCACCTCCCCGTGCAGGGGGGGAGAGAAAGAGGAAGGCCGCCCCGGTGGGGGAGACTGGGATGTCCAAGAAGGGAAAAGTGTCCCTTCTGGACTACTCCGCCACCGCCGCCCATAGCGAGGAAGGGTGGCTGCCCAGGAAGAAGCCTTTAGTGCGATCGTAAGTATCTGCACTCCATCGTAATTCTGCTTCACAATTTTTTTATAATGCCAAACTTGTATGCAGTCCGGCCAGGGCCCATCCCATGGTATCGTCTTCGGACGGGTCCTTGAGCGAGTTAGCAATGAACTCGCTCCCGACGGCCACTTCTCCTCGGCCTGCGGATGACACGGAGGTGTTGTCCCAAAGGTTCCCAGAAATGGGGGAGGTGGCCCTGGAGGCGCCTCAAGGCGGCATTCCAGACGTCGGACTCGCGGGGTTCAAGATCCCCGCGAATCGTGTTGACGAGAGCCACGGTAAGCCAACCTCTCAGCCGGACATTGTTCTGGAGCCTTCAATGGTTCCGGACTCAGGCAGGCCGCCCCTCGTTAGGGAGGGAGGACCGTCTGTATCGAGGACTTCCGTTGCGCCCGAGGCGCCGGATTGTCTGTTGGAAGCACTTCGTGGCGCTTCCCTAGATGAAGAGCACCGTACTCTTATGAGTGCGGTGGTTCAGAAGGTTTCTTCCTCCAAGAGCGGACTAACCGAAGCCTGCACCAGCCTCCTGACAGGCTTTGAGGTAAGTAAAAATGTGTGAAATTCCCACCCGATAGGTAGTAGCCCCTAATACTTTGTTTGGTGTTCATAAGGAAAAGCCAAATGGAGGGTCAATTATATTCCGTAGGAGTCTAACAGTAAGTTTGAATGTGAATAAATAGGCTGTGTTGCTGGCCACTGTTGTCCGTACGGCCGAAATCGCCGGCCTGAAGCAGGACTTGGAGCGGACACAGGGAGAGCTCGGCCTCACGAGGAGGCAGCTCGAGGAGAGCAAAGGTGAATAATTCCCCTCTCTTGTATATAAATAAAAATTATTATTCTAACGATGAGGTGTCATGATTTGGTTATAGAGGCCACCACCGAAGCGGCGTCTCTTAAGAAAGCGTTGTCTGAGACCGAACACAAGGCGGCCTTGGAATGCGAGGAGCGCAAAAAGCAGGAGGACCGAGTGGGCGAAGTACAAGAGGAGCTCGAGGAGCTCGGCAAAAAGTTCGAGTCCGTGGAGCATGAGCTTAAAGCAAAAGAGGCCGAGCTTCCGAAGGCCCTTACAAGTATAAAAGACGCCAGGGCCGAAGCCGAGAGGGCATAGCAGGAAATCCAGGAGGCCAGAAAGATAGCGGCGGGTAAGAAATTCTTTATGCAAAGCAAACATGTGGAGGATGCGTTTCTTTTACTTACACGAGTCCGGAACTCTCCATGGGCATTGGCAGATCTGCCACGCAGCATATCAGACGCCGCGGAGTTCTACCGTGCTCAGGAGGGGAGCTCAACGGAGAAGTTGTTCTGGTCCCAGTATGCTGGGGCCGAACACCCAACGTCTCTGAGTGACCAACTGAAGCAGTTAGTCGAACTCCACAGGGCAGCCGAAGTGGCTATGAAGGATTTCATAGTCCGGATGTGGCCTGGTGAGCCTCTGCCCACCAGCTACTTCAGCTTGATCAAGCGGATGGTCAATGCATGTCCGCACCTAGAAGTCATCAAGCGATCTGTTTGCATTGAGGGTGGCCGCCGGGCCCTTGCCCGTGCGTAGGTGCATTGGGGCAAGCTGGATGCGGAGAAGCTGGTAAAGGACGGGCCGCCAGAGGGCAAGCCGCATCGCGTTCCCAAGAAGTATTATGCTGGCGTTTTGAAGGGTGCTCGTCTCGTGGCCGAAGAATGTACCAAGGACATAATTTTTGAATGAATTCACTGCTGTCATGTTTGTAATTTAAAGACAAAGTTACTTGCACTAAGTAGCGCTTTTGTTATTTAAAAGATTACCTTCTCTGCGGCTGTTTATCAAATTCTGAAAGTAGGCCAGTCGTCGGCTTCCGCCCCCACGTAACTAGTACCGGGGTGTTCGTGGATAACCCGGACACTCTTAATCCAAATGTTTGCTCCCTTAAGGAGGTGCCAGCGCAGCGAACAAGGCAATCGGACTATGCGGCTTTATAACCTTCACTTAGCCATAGAAGTCTACAATTTTAAATTTCAGCGAAGCCCCTAGAATCCGTAAGGCCGAATTTGGGCGCTACACACGTCTAGATCGGACGAATATGATTTATTGCGTAAAGCATAAAAATCTTTAAGGATTTTAAGACCTCTCGAACAGCGCCCAGCTCTCGCCACATCATGCTGGTCAGTTTTCGGCTTTCTCTATTGAGGTGCTCGTCCGGCAGAACCAGGGCACAATTGCAGTAGTTCTCCCTGCTACCTTAGCCGATATAACGGACCGTAAGGCACCAAAACAAGGGAGCCGGGCTATCCCAACTGTAGACCCAAGACATGATTCGGAGCTGATGCATATAATGCTATAAGTTCGGGGTGCCGCACTGTTGAAAGTGTTCGGACTTGTCGTGCCGTATTATGGGGTGCCGTGAGAAGCCCCTGGCGAACTCCACGTACCAAAGTGTACGGATGCAATATTAAATAGACATTTGTAAATAATGCTCAAAGAAAAAAATAAGCTGACGTTGTATATGATCTCCCATTGATGAATAATACGTTTAGGTGTATGTTTACAATGAATGCATTAAGAGGAGATAAAGAGGATAATTTGACATATCATATCCAGAGGTAGGCTACGTACAGATAGATAAAGCAGGTATAATGATCGCGAATAGATTCCACCTGGGTATTTCCTTCTGTGCGCACTGCCTGTTGCCTCCTTGGTTCGTTCTCCTATGTGAGTCTGTCAATCCAGCTCTTCTGGAGAAGCTGCACTAAAGCAATGTCCTTAAAGGTAAATGGAAAGGTTACGAAGCAATACCGTACTGCTAACCGGGCTACTTCTATGCCTCCGCCTGTGCCCATGGTATTTTGAGTGTGTAATTGTGTACGCGTGGCACGAATGCTGCTTTGATGGGATTTGAGCGGAGGCCGGACTGCTAGTCATGCTCTTGGCGTGCCTACTGATCCTGTTGCGGGGTGTTCCGCCCTCGCTTGACGGAGCTTGAGGTTGTCGTTGCCAGATTGGTGGTTTGCCGGAGGAGGCCGCATTGTACTTCTGTCGCAAGGGCTGCAGTGTGTTCTTCTGTATGGAGAGAGCGGTCCATATTTCCGTTGACTATTATGATCCCGTGCGGGCCTGGCATCTTGAGCTTGAGGTATGCATAGTGTGGTACCGCATTGAATCTAGCGAATGTGGTTCGTCCGAGCAGTGCGTGATAACCACTGCGGAAGGGGACGATATCGAAGATTAGCTCTTCACTTCAGAAGTTATCCGGAGATCCCAAGACCACTTCCAGTGTTATAGAGCCCGTACAGCGGGCCTCTACTCCAAGAATTACACCTTTAAAGGTGGTTTTGGTGGGCTTAATCCTTGAAGGATCGATGCCCATTTTGCACACTGTGTCCTGGTAAAGCAGGTTTAGGCTGCTGCCATCGTCCATAAGGACTCGCGTGAGGTGGAATCCGTTGATGATTGGGTCTAAGACCAATGCGGCTGAGCCGCCATGACGGATGCTAGTGGGGTGATCCCTACGATCGAAGGTGATCGGACAAGCTGACCATGGGTTGAATTTAGGGATGACTGGCTCCATCGCATAAATGTCCCGTAGTGCTCGCTTCCGTTCCCGCTTGGGGATGTGGGTGGCGTAGATCATGTTGACCGTTTTCACCTGGGGGGAAATTTCTTCTGTCCCCCCATGTTTGGACGCCGGGGCTCCTCGTCATCGTCGCTATGCATCCCCTTGTCCTTGTTTTCAGCGTTTATCTTGCCGGCATGTTTAAATACCCAGTAGTCTCTATTGGTGTGGTTGGATGGCTTGTCCGGGGTGCTATGAATCTGGCACGAGCGCTCTAGTATACGGTCTAGACTGGACGGTCCCTGAGTATTCCTCTTGAATGGCTTCTTCCGCTGTCCGGATTTGGATCCGCTGAGTCCGGCATTGACCGCCGTGTCTTCGGTGCTGTCGCCATTGTTCTGTCGCTTGTGTTTGTTGCACCGTAGCTGGCCGTTATTGTCGCGGACATCTGACGTGCCAGAATGTGGTGTAGTGCTGCTGCGAGCCAACCAACTGTCCTCGCCCGCGCAAAAGCGGGTCATTAGTGTCGTGAGAGCTGCCATAGACTTGGGTTTCTCCTGGCCAAGGTGTCTGGTGAGCCACTCGTCATGGATGTTATGCTTGAAGGCCACCAGGGCTTCGGCGTCCGGACCATCAACTATTTGGTTCTTTTTAGTTAGGAACCGAGTCTAGAATTTCCTGACGGATTCTCTGGGCTGTTGAGTAATGTGGCTCAAGTCGTCGACATCCGGAGGTCGCACATAAGTTCCTTGGAAGTTGTCAAGAAATGCGTCTTCCAGGTTTTCCCAACTGCCAATGGAATTTGCAGGCAGGCTGTTAAGCCAATGCCTAGCGGGTCCTTTGAGCTTAAGGGGAAGATACTTGATGGCATGTAGATCATCTCCGCGGGCCATGTGAATGTGGAGAAGGAAATCTTCGATCCATACTGCAGGGTCTGTTGTGCCATCGTATGATTTGATGTTTACTAGTTTGAACCCTTCTAGGAATTCATGATCCATTACTTCATTGGTGAAGCAGAGGGGGTGTGCGGCGCCTCTGTGCCGGGCTATGTCGCGACGCAGTCCAGCTGCGTCTGACTGGATATATTCGGCCCGGCCGGATTTGCTAGTGTATCCGGTATGACGGTCGTCGTCATGTGTTGCGGCACGCCCCCGTGATCCGTAGATCGATCTTGGTTGTCCTGCGGTGTTATCCAGTTTATCACGCGGGTCCTGAATATTGCCCCGGGCCGTAGTAAACTGGCGCGGGGGTGCGGGCTGGTATTCGGGCTGATATGTTGTTTTATCCCGGCCTCGAGGCGGCCGGTCAGCTCTGTGGCGCTCGAGTCCATATTCCCCGGCTGCTAGGACTTCTGTCCATCTATCTGTGAGCAGGTCTTGATCAGCTTGAAGCTGCTGCTTCTTCTTCTTCAGGCTTCTAGCAGTGGCAATAAGCCAGCGCTTGAAGCGCTCCTGCTCCGCGGGGTCCTCGGGCACGCCGAATTCGTCGTCGCCAAGGCTAATCTCGTCTTCGAAGAGGGGCATGTAGTTGTCCTCCTCCGGATACCCGTCAGTTGCCTGTTCGTCTGGGCTGGCATGCCCGTCTTCCTGTTCGGCCTGCTCAAAGGCGGACTGTTCGGAGTTGTATTCATCGTTGGTGCCGTCCGGATTGTTTTCGTCTCCGGTGCCGGTATTATCTTGGCGGGGCTTGGAGCGGCGCGGGCGACGCCCATGCTTTGCTTTCTTCTTGGAGGGGTTATCCTCCGTTGCCTCATCGCCATTGGTATCTTTCGGAGTGTCCACCATGTATATATCGTATGAAGAGGTGGCTGTCCACCGCCCTGTGAGCGGTGGCTCCTGTACGTCTCCGGCATCGTCGTCCATGCCGTCGATGTCTTTGAACTCGAAGTCCAGCACGTCGGTTAAATCGTCGATCATAGCAATCAAGTGGGTGGTGGGTGGGCAGCGAATTCCTTCATCGCCTGCTTCCCACTCAAGCCGGACATAGTTCGGCCCAGAGTCTCCTGACAGAGAGAGAGAGACTTTAATGAGTTCAACATGTCGCCAAAGGGAAAGTGTTGAAAGATGTCCATAGCGGTAAACTCCATTACCGGAGCCCAACCCGGCTCGGCTGGCTCAAGGGTGTGCGGACCGGAACCAGCGACCGGATACGAGTCCGAGGGTCTGGGGTTACAGGTCTCCACCGAGGTGAGACATGTGTTCGGCTCCAGCGCGGATGAGTGTTTGGCCTGCGGGGCGGGGTCTACCCCTCCGTCCTTGGGCAACGCAACTTGTTCCAGATTTAGATTCGGGGCTATTGCAGGGATGACGTTCTGAGCGTTGTCCGACAGCAGGTCTAGGTCGTGTCCATCGTGACTGTCCGGCGCTCCCGGCACAGGGCCGAATCCATCGAAGATCAAGTCTCCGCGAATATTCGCCGTGTAGTTCAAGTTTCCAAACCTAATCTGGTGGCCCGGGGCGTAGCTGTCGATCTGCTCCAGATGGCCAAGCGAATTGGCCTGCAGCGCGAAGCCGCCGAACACAAAGATCTGTCCGGGGAGAAAAGTCTCACCCTGGACCGTGTTGTTGACGATTGAAGACGCCATCAAACCTTGAAGTGACAACATAGAGGAACTCTCAATGAAAGCACCAATGTCGGTGTCAAAACCGGCGGATCTCGGGTAGGGGGTCCCGATATGTACGTCTCAGGCTGATGGTAACAGGAAGCAAGGGACCCAATGTTTACCCAGGTTCTGGCCCTCTCGATGGAGGTAAAACCCTACTTCCTGCTTGATTAATATTGAAGATATGAGTAGTACAAGAGTAGATCTACCACGAGATCGTAGAGGCTAAACCCTAAGAGCTAGCCTATGATGGTATGATTGTAATTGTGATCGGCCTTCTAAGGACCATCCTCTCCGGTTTATATAGACACTTGAGAGGGCTAGGGTTTACATGGAGTCAGATACAAGGAAGGAAACACAATATCCGGATCGCCAAGCTTGTCTTCCACGCAAAGGAGAGTCCCATCCGGACACGGGCCGAAGTCTTGAGTCTTGTATCTTCACGCTTCGATAGTCCGGACAATGTACATAGTCCGGCTATCCGGATACCCCCTAATCCAGGACTCCCTCAGGCACGCCCTCCTATCTCGTGGCCGCCTCGGCTGCTGCTTGGCTTGCACTCCAAGTCCTCTGGATCACGTTCATTCCAAAAATCACGCTCCCGAAGGTTTCATTCCGTTTGGACTCAGTTTGATATTCCTTTTCTTCGAAATACTAAAATAGGCAAAAAACAGCAATACGGGCTGGGCCTCCGGTTAGTAGGTTAGTCCCAAAAATGATATAAATGTGTAAAATAAAGTCCATAAATATCCAAAAGGGGTAATATAATAGCATGGAACAATCAACAATTATAGATACATTGGAGACGTATCAAGCATCCCCAAGCTTAATTCCTGCGCGTCCTCGAGTAGGTAATGATAAAAACAGAATTTTTTATGTGGAATGCTACCTCGCATAATTCTCAACGTAATTTTCTTTATTGTGGCATGAATGTTCAGATCCAAATGATTCAAAATAAAAGTTCATATTGATAAAAGAAATAGTAATACTTCAAGCATACTAATCAAAGCAATCATGTCTTCTCAAAATAACATGGCAAAAGAAAGTTCATCCCTACAAAATCATATAGTTAGGCTATGCTTCATTTTCGTCACACAAAGATGTTCCCAACTTCTATACCCCCAATGACAATCCAAGCAATTGTTTCATACTTAAATAATCTCAAACTTTTTCAACCTTCACGCAATACATGAGTGTGAGCCATGGATATAGCACTATGGGTGGAATAGAATATGATGATGGGGGGATTGTGTGAAGAAGACAAAAAAAGAGAAAGTCTCACATTGACGAGGATAATCAACGGGCTATGGAGATGCCCATCAATTGATGTCAACATGAGGAGTAGGGATTGCCATGCAACGGATGCACTAGAGCTATAAATGAATGCTCAACAAAAGAAAACTAGTGGGTGTGCATCCAACTTGCTTGCTCACGAAGACCTAGGGCATTTGAGGAAGCCCATTGTAGGAATATACAAGCCAACTTCTATAATGAAAAATTCCCACTAGTATGAAAAATACAACCTATGAGACTCACTATATGAAAAACATGGTGCTACTTTGAAGCACAATATATGAGACTCACTACATGAAGAATAAGGTGCTACTTTGAAGCACAAGTGTGGAAAAAGAGATAGTAACATTGCCCTTTTTATTTATTTTCTTTTTCTTTTTTTTCTTTTTTTCTTTTTTTGGCCTTTTTTGGCCTTTCTTATTTTTTTTCCTTTTTGGACAATGCTCTAATAGTGATGATCATCACACTTTCATTGATTACAACATATGAATTACAACTCGAAACTAGAACAAGATATGACTCTATATGAATGCCTCCGGCGGTGTACCGGGATGGTGCAATGAATCAAGAGTGACCTGTATAAAAAATAATGTTTGGTGGCTTTGCCACAAATATGATGTCAACTACATGATCATGCAATGGCAATATGACAAAAGTAAAGTATGTCATGATGATGATGAACGGAACGGTGGAAAGTTGCATGGCAATATATCTCGGAATGGCTATGGAAATGCCATAATAGGTAGGTATGGTGGCTGTTTTGAGGAAGATATAAGAAGGTTTATGTGTGATAGAGCGTATCGTATCACGGGGTTTGGATGCACCTGCGAAGTATGCACCAACTCTCAAAGTGAGAAAGGGCAATGCATGGTACCGAAGAGGCTAGCAATGGTGGAAAGGTAAAAGTGCGTATAATCCATGGACTCAACATTAGTCAAAAGAACTCATATACTTATTGCAAAAATTTAGAAGTCATCAAAAATCAAGCACTACGCGGATGCTCCTAGGGGAATAGATTGGTAGGAAAAGACCATCGCTCATCCCCGACCGCCACTCATAAGGATGCACAAGCTAGGTACACTTCATGTTTCAAATTTGTTACACAACTTTGACCATATGTGCATGCTATGGGAGTTGCTAACTTAAACACAAGCATTCTTTAAATTCATAATCACCCAACTAGCATGACTTTAATATTACTACCTCCATATCTCAAAACAATTATCAAGTATCAAATTGATCATAGCATCCAATTCACTTCCTATGATAGTTTTTATTATACCCAACTTGGATGCTCATCATTCTAAGACATTGTAACCATAGAAAATACCATGTTGTTCTAACAGACTCTCAAAATAATATAAGTGAAGCATGAGAGACTAACAATTTCTATAAAATCAAGCCACCGCCGTGCTCTAAAAGATATAAGTGAAGCACTAGAGCAAAAACTATCAAGCTCAAAAGATATAAGTGAAGCACATAGCATATTCTAATAAATTCTAATCAAATAGGCTTCTCCCAAAAGGTGTGTACAGCAAGGATGATTGTGGTAAACTAAAAAGCAAAGACTAATATAATACACAACGCTCCAAGAAAAACACATATCATGTGGCAAATAAAAATATAGCTCCAAGTAAAGTTACCAATGAACGAAGACGAAAGAGGGGATGCCTTCCCGGGGCATCCCCAAGCTTAGGATTTTGGCTATTCTTAAATATCTTGGGGTTCCATGGGCATCCCCAAGCTTAGGCTCTTGCCACTCCTTGTTCCATAATCCATAAAAGCTTTACCCAAAACTTGAAAACTTCACAACACAAAACTCAACAGGAAATCTTATAAGCTCCATTAGTGAAAGAAAACAAAACCACCACATAAGATACTGTAATGAACTCATTCTTTATTTAGTTTGGTGTTAAACCTACTGTATTCCAAGTTCTCTATGGTTCATACCCTTACATACTAGCCATAGATGCATCAAAATAAGCAAACAACACACGAAAAACAGAATCTGTCAAAAACAGAACAGTCTGTAGCCATATGTAACTAACGCAAAATTCTGGAACTCTAAAAATCCTACCAAAATAGGACGTACTGGAAAATTTGTTTATTGATCATCATCAAAAAAATCAATGCAAAAGCACGTTTCTGTGATTTATTGAATTATTTCCTGTGAGCACAAAGTTTCTGTTTTTCAGCAGAATCAAATCAACTATCATCATAGGTTATCCTATAGGTTCTACTTGGCACAAACACTAATTAAAACATGAAAACACATCTAAACAGAAAGTAGATGAAAAATTTATTACTAAACAGGAACAAAAACAAAAAACACAAAGAAAATTGGGTTGCCTCCCAACTAGCGCTATCGTTTAACACCCCTAGCTAGGCATAAAAACGAAGATAGATCTAAGTAGTGCCATCTTTGGCACTTGATTCCTCAATAGAGCACTTATAATCTTTAGGGGTTTTCTCCCTTTTTGGTAATGATTAAACCTTAGGGCAAAAGTTCAAGAAATTCATTTGTAGCAAAAGGTTCCTTAATGATAGAAAGACAATTGGGATGAACACTTATGGATTTGAGATCCGCGTCTCCCTTACTAGAAGATTCACCTTTATTTTTAGGAACATAAATAAACTTGGCGGTTTTTGTAGGGGGTTTTGGAGTGTTTTTCATGGAAGAAAACGCCGAACCTAAGTTGGTAATTATATCCTCAAGTTTACCAATTCTAGCGGAATCTAGATCTATTTTTTCATTAACTATAGGTTCTTTCTCTTTAAGATCTTTCAAAGTAACTCCAACCCTAGATCCATATTGGCTGATATGATTATGAATCTTTTTATCCAAATTTTCAATCAACTCAACAGTGACAATTTTATTTTCAATAATATCAAGCCGTTGCATAACGTGTTCTAAAGTTAAAACAGTTCCATTAACCAAAAGAGGTGGTGGGCCAAACAAATCTAACATAGCATTATAAGCATCAAACGTATGGCTACTCAAGAAATCACATCCGGCAACAGTATCAAGAACACATCTATTCCAAGGAGTGATGCCTACATAAAAATTGCGGAGAAGAACGGAAGTAGAAAGCTTCCTAGTAGATTTATTTTGAGCATTGCAAATTCTATGCCAAGCATCCTTTAAATTTTCTCCCTCCCTTTGCTTAAAATTGAGGATTTCATGTACGGGAGTAATAATAAGGATAGGAGGACTAGCCATAACGACGAGGTAAACGAACCAACACACGAGCAAACGGAAAAAGACAAGCGAAAAGAGATGAGAAGATTGGGAAAGAGAGGGCAAATAAAAAAGCAAGGGTGAAGTGGGGGAGAGGAAAACGAGAGGCAAATGACAAATAATGTAAATGCGAGGGAGATGAGTTTGTGATGGGTACTTGGTATGTCTTGACTTGAGCGAATACCTCCCCGGCAACGGCGCCAGAAATCCTTCTTGCTATGTCTTGAGCTTGCGTTGGTTTTCCTTGAAGAGGAAAGGGTGATGCAGCAATAGTAGCGTAAGTATTTCCCTCAGTTTTTGAGAACCAAGGTATCAATCCAGTAGGAGGCTCCTCAAAAGTCCCACGCACCTACACAAACAAACAAAGAACTCGCAACCAACGCAATAAAGGGGTTGTCAATCCCTTCACGGCCACTTGCGAAAGTGAGATCTGATAGAGATAGTATGATAAGATAAATATATTTTTGGTATTTTATAATATAGATGCAAAAAGTAAAGATGCAAATAAAAGTAGATTGAAAGCAAATATGATAAAATATAGACCCGGGGGCCATAGGTTTCACTAGAGGCTTCTCTCAAGATAGCTTAAGTATTACGGTGGGTGAACAAATTATTGTCGAGCAATTGATAGAAAAGCGAATAATTATGAGATTATCTAGGCGTGATCACGTATATAGGCATCACGTCCGCAACAAGTAGACCGACTCCTGCCTGCATCTACTACTATTACTCCACACATCGACTGACTCCTGCCTGCATCTACTACTATTACTCCACACATCGACCAACTCCTTCCTGCATCTAGAGTATTAAATTCATAAAGAACAGAGTAACGCATTAAGCAAGATGACATGATGTAGAGGGATAAACTCATGCAATATGATATAAAGCCCATCTTTTTATCCTCGATGGCAACAATACAATACGTGTGATGTGGAGCATCCTTCCATCATCCCCATGGACTATACTTCGACCACACAAGCTCCAAGAGGACCCATGACAAGAGCCCGAGCACGTGCCATCCAATCCGAGGTTAACTCTCTCCTTGTTGAGCTTCCCTTTGACCCATTTGAGACATGGCTACTACCTCAAACGGAGACACTTTGTGTGCTCAGGTACCATGTAAGCAGCCAAGGAGAAGGAGAGGTGCAAGATGAACATCAAGATCAAGGAGACATTCCACCCAGCCTGGAAGGACCGGTACAACCGCCCAACCACCGCCCGGGCGGAACAACCGGCCAGCCACCGCCCAACAACCGGCCACCATTCTGTGATCAAGCAGTGCAAGGCCGGTACAGCATCGGTTCTACCGGTTTCTGGCCAAAGACCGGAACAACCGCCCCGACATCCGGTACAACCGCTGGCTCCTTCGACGTCCACCTCCAGAAGCCAGTGCCCTACCTCCCAGCGGTAGTACCGCCTTCCTCGGCCGGAACTACCGCCCCTCATGAGCTCTCAGCGGTACTACCGGCCCCATGACTGGTACTACCGGCCTGCCTACGCGCAGTGCAAGGGGTTTTCACCCCATGTATCCTCTCCCACTTACCCCTTCGTGGCTTAGCACTACATATACTCGTCTCCTAGCTTCGTATTAGGGCAGCATTGGTTTAGCTCATATTTCATGTGATAGCCTTGCTCATCCACTTGGTTACTTCTCCTCGGAGCTCACGACCTCTTCGGAGAAGATCCCCCAAGCGGATTCAAGACCCCCTTCAAGGGAAGACCATCAAGACCTCCTCTCGGAGAAGAACGGCTACCTTTGTATCTTTCCTTTGTTGATTTTGAACCTTGTGCTACCTTATGTGTTCGGTGATCTAGCACTCGTGTGATTGATTCTATGTCGGTTTAGTGATTCTCTCTCTCGTCTTCCCCGTGTTTCCCCTTTGTGCTTCCGCGTGTTCTTCGTGATTCCCCGTAGGATCCACTCCAAACGTGAAAGATCGTCCACATAGGGTTCCGCCCAACATCATCTTGATATCATGAGCCACGTTGATCACGTTTTTGGAGCCCCTACCCCGTGTTTTCTAGCTTGATTTTGTTGTTTTCATCCTAAATCCGAAAATCCCCACCAAAAATAGCCCCCAAAAATTTTTGCGATTTGTTGGTTTGATGAAGTTTTATTGATTTTGATTCGTGGATTTGCTTTGTTTCAAGTGGATTTAGCATTCCCCCAAGTTTCCCCTCTTTCCATCCACGAAATCCACCCAATTTTGCCCCCGAAATCATCCATTTCTGCCCCAAAATCGCGCCACGTTTCGTTCTGTGTCGAATCCCGACACGAGCGGTACAACCTCC
>NC_041383.1:113507955-113549709 GCF_002162155.2 Triticum dicoccoides
CAAGCGGTACAACCGCCCGTCCGAGCGGTACTACCGCCCAGGCCAATTTCAGCATTCTGAGTTTCACCATTTTCAGCGTAACTTCCACATCCGGAGTCCGATTTTCGCGTTCTTTGGCTTGTTGAGAAGCTATTGACATCCCCCATCCACCTCCACTTTTCTCTTCCACCATTTTTGCTTTTGGTCTTTGAGAATTTGAGTTGTGGTTCCCGTGTCCTATTGTGTTTCGGCTATATAGGTACGATTCGACGTCAACATCACCACCGCTCATCTTCGCCAAGGACTAATCATCGTCAAGGACGGTAACCTCGAAGACATCTTTGTCATCTCTCGCAATTGCATTGATAACCACATAGCCTTACTTTTGTATTGCTTACCCATCGAGACTAGCCATTGAGTATTGCCGGCAAGTGACTTGTGCACATTAGTAATCATGCTCCATAGCATACAAGATCCACTTGTGTGTCACAAAGTTGTCATCGCATACACAATTGCTATCTTGGTTCGTGAAGTTTTGCATGAGAAAAGGGCTCAAAAGAGAAAGCGCCAATCAAGCTTTTAAGCAAAAGAGAAAGATAAGCAAAGAGCTTATAAGCAAGAAGCATCACATCATATTACATTAAGATCGTCATACTTGATCATCTTGGATCATAGCACCGAAATACCATACATATAGCATACTTGGGATAGAGCTCGTTGCATTTTTTCCTAGTAGGTTGTGCACAAGCTCCGTATCCGCCTATTGTGCAATCGTGCTAGCGTCTCTCTAGTATTGTGCAACAAGAGGATTTTCGTGGTTTCCACATTTTGGCTCACTTTTGCTTTGCACAATCCCACTTATCTATTTGCGTGTGTGTTTCCGTGTACCATTACTTGCTTGGTCTACTTGTTACATTTGCGAATTTGTGAATCTTTTTCAACATCTTTGAGTCAAACTAACGATTGCAATCAATTTTGTGCCACCATCCTAACCAAGCTCCACCATAAGCTTTTACTTGTGTAGGTGTGAGAACCGACAAGAATTGGTACCAAAAGTGCTATTTCATTGTCCGCATTTGAGTGAACTTGATTCATCTTCAACATCGGTCAAGGTACATTTGGTATACGTTCTTCTCCTTCTACCACTTACATTTTGTTTGGAATGATGGATAGGCCAAGTTCTTCTACAAATCCATACCTCATCGAGAACGGCGACGACATGTCATCATTCGTCACAAAGAACCACCTCTTTGGTGCTCAACGGGCGTTGCATCAAGAGCAACAAGCAATGAACGACCGCATCGACAACCTCGCCACCGACTTGCGACTCTCCGAGCAACGTACAAGAGACTACTTCGACAACAAGCTCGATGCGCACAAGCAAGAGAACGATGCAAGAATGGACGAGATCTGCGCCTTGTTGGTCAACTGGCCTCCTTCTACATCGTCATACTCAAGACGGAGCCACTCAAGTCAACACTCCGACGACTCCTTCTCTGGCTCAAGTACACCATCTTCGACCATTCTTCGACGAGCCGTGCGTCAAGACCGTCATGCATCTCGAAACCCGCTACATGACAAGCATTCACAAGAGCAAGTCGATGAGCAAGCCCCTCATCCTCAATCAAATCAAGTAGCGTTTGCTCAAGCTCAAGAACGACAACGTATAAATCGACAAAAAGAAGAAGAACGAGCGCGTCTACACCAAGAAGAACAAGATGCCGAGGCTCAACGTCTTCAACAACAACAAGAAGAAGCGCAAGCTCTTGAGGCGCAACATGCCCTTCAAGAATCAAGTCGAGCCATCGCCAACCGCAATCGCGAATAGCACAATCAAGAGGAAGCTCTTCGAGAACAAATCCAAGAGAGGAACTACCAACCGCGTGTGCAACGTCAAGCTCCACAAGCTCCTCCACAAGCTCGTCAAGCTCCACCTCAACCTCAAGGTCAACAAGAGCAAGTTGATCATGGACTTCCTCAACGCCAAGAGCAACATGAGGATGATTACCATCCACGTCAAGGGCATCATCATCACCATCGCCAACAACACAATGAAGAGCAACGCTATGGCAAGCTCAAATTCACAATGCCCAAGTTCAATGGAAGCAATGATCCCGAAGAATACCTCTCATGGGCATTGAAGGTCGACAAAATCTTTCGTTTGCACAACTATGAGGAAGAGAAGAAGATCGCTATGGCATCACTTGAGTTCCAAGACTATGTGCTCATATGGTGGGAACAAGTCCTTGAGCGCCGTCAAGCAAGAGGTGAACCTCCAATAACCACTTGGGCTCAAATGAAGGATGTCATGCGAGCACGTTTTGTGCCAACCTACTACAACCGCGATCTCTTCAAGAAGCTACAACTCCTCAAGCAAGGAACAAAGAGTGTTGAAGAATACTACAAGGAAATGGAGATTGCCATGATTCAAGCCAATGTCACGGAAGATGATGAGCAAACAATGGCACATTTCTTGAATGGTCTTAATCATCCCATCAAGAATATTGCCGACTTTCAACCCTACTCCAACCTCATTGAGCTCATGCATAAAGCTACAAAAGCGGAACGTCAAGTGCAAGATGACTTCAAGTACGCCAAGTACTCATCCAAGACATACGGTTTCTCCAACATCCAAGCTTCAACAACTCCTCCAACATCTACGTCAACTAAACCTTCTCCAAGCAATGACGACAAGTCAAGTTACAAGAAAACTTCGTCAAGTTCAAGTCGTCTTCCTCCTAATACAAGCAACTTCAAGCCGCGTGCTTCATCATCTACTCCAACCGATGAGACCGTCAAGACAAGCTCCTTCAAGTGTTTCACTTGCGGCGGCCGAGGCCACAAGTCCTATCAATGCATGAACAAGCGCACCATGATCCTCAATGAAGATGGCACATATGACTCCATGAGTGAAGAGGAGATGGAAGCTCTTGAGCAAGTGGCCATGCATCGGCGCGTGAACGAGGATGAAGATGATAAAGTCTTTTGTGATGAGGATTCGAGCCCCGCTCTCGTTGTCTCCAAGGTCTTGACTCTTCAACATCAACAAGAAGACCAACGGTGCCACATCTTCCACACAAAGCTCGGCATCAATGGAAGGTCCGTAAAGGTCATCATCGATGGAGGTAGTTGTCACAACTTGGCAAGTGAAGAACTATGCTCCAAGCTTCAATTGGTCAAGAGGAAGCACCCACACCCCTACAAGGTTCAATGGCTAAGTGACTCTGGCACTATACGAGTCGAGCATACGGTCCAAGTCTCCTTCAAAATCAGTGCATATGAGGACACTTTGGAGTGTGATGTGGTCCCTATGACCGTTTGCCACCTCCTTCTTGGTCGACCATGGCAATTCGACCGTGGTGTCATCCACAATGGGCAAACCAATCACTATAGCTTCAAGATGAAAGGGAAGGAGTATGTGCTACGACCTATGTCTCCTAGTCAAGTGATAGCCGACAAGAAAGCCACCCACCATGGAGAGAAGAGTGAGAAAGTGACCCACCCAAAAGTGAGTGAGAGCCACAAGCCAAACTTGAGCGCCTCTTCACCTAGAGAGAAAAACCTAATCCTATTTGCCACCAAAAGTGAGATGAGAGAAGTGTGTGAGAACCCATCGAGTGTGATGCACTTTGTCCTTGTGTGCTAGGATGGAGAACCAAAAACTAACACCACTCACGAGCTACCTTTGGTGTTTCAATCTCTTTTGCAGGAATTTCAAGATGTTTTCCCCGATGAGCTACCTCCGGGTCTACCTCCTCTACGAGGCATTGAGCATCGAATCGACCTCATCCCCGGAGCGCCACTTCCAAACAAAGCTCCATACCGTGTCAATCCCGAAGAAACCAAGGAGATTCAACGGCAAGTACAACAACTAATCGACAACGTTCATGTACGTGAAAGCTTAAGCCCTTGTGCCATTCCCGTTATACTTGTGCCTAAGCCCGATGGAAGTTTCCGCTTGTGTTCCGATTGTAGACCTATAAATGCTATCACCATTCGCTATAGGCATCCCATTCCTCGCTTAGATGATATGCTTGATGAACTTAGTGGAGCCAACTTTTTCTCAAAAATTGATCTTAAAAGTGGCTATTATCAAATCCGCATACAAGAGGGTGATGAATGGAAAACTGCTTTCAAAACAAAATTTGGCTTATATGAGTGGTTAGTGATGCCTGTGGGTTTATCGGAGGCACCCGGTACTTTTGTGCGTCTCATGCATCATGTACTTCGACCTTACATTGGAATCTTTGTTGTGGTCTATTTCGATGATATTCTTGTGTTTAGCAAAACCATGAAAGAGCATATTAATCATGTTAAATCTGTTTTACAAACCCTTCGCAAAGAAAATCTTTATGCCAACATGAAAAAGTGCACATTTGGTGTTGACAAAGTGGTTTTCTTGGGTTTCGTTGTCTCTTCCAAGGGTGTCCATGCTGATGAAACTAAAATTGAAGCAATTAAAACTTGGCCCCAACCCACCAATTTGCAACAAGTGCGAAGTTTCCTTGGTCTTGCGGGTTTTTATCGTTGCTTTGTGAAAAACTTTAGCACTATTGCCTCCCCTTTGCATGCTTTGAGTAAGAAGAATACTCCTTTTGTTTGGGGATCTTTGCAATCCACCGCTTTTGATGAGCTCAAGTCTTTGCTTACTCATGCTCTGATTCTTGCTTTGCCTAACTTTGACAAAACTTTTGAGGTTCATTGTGATGCAAGTGTACCGGAATTGGCGGAGTTTTGATGCAAGAAAAACGAGCCATTGCTTATTTTAGTGAAATACTCTCCGGTGCTCAACTTAACTATCCCACATATGACAAAGAATTATATGCTTTAGTGCGTGTACTACATGTTTGGGAACATTATCTTAGACCTCATGAGTTTGTCATCCATACCGATCATGAAACGCTTAAGTACATAAAAGGTCAAACTAAGTTGAACAAGCGTCATGCCAAATGGAGTGAATTTATTGAATCTTTCCCCTATGTGATCAAGTACATTAAGGGTAAGGAAAATGTAGTTGCCGATGCACTTTCACGCATATGCACGCTTGTGACTAAACTTGAGTTGAATGTTATTGGTTTTGAGCACATAAAAGAGTTGTATGCTAATGATCCATCTTTTGCACCTCATTATGCTAAATTTTTGATGCATACATCTTGGGAACAATATTACGTCAAGGATGGTTATCTTATGAGAGCTAACAAACTATGCATTCCCGAGTCTTCTCTTCGTTTGCTCCTTTTGCAAGAGGCTCATGGAGGCGGACTCATGGGACATTTCGGACGCGACAAGACATTCGCCATGCTCTCCAAGAACTACTTTTGGCCCAAGATGTTCCACGACGTCTCACGCTTGACCACCCGATGCTCTACATGTAGCAAAGCTAAGTCTAAAGCTCAATCTCATGGTCTTTACATGCCTCTTCCTATTCCTTATCAACCATGGGAAGACATTAGCATGGATTTTGTACTTGGTTTGCCTAGAACTCAAAATGGAAAGGATTCCGTATTTATTCTTGTGGACCGATTTTCTAAGATGGCACATTTCATTCCTTGCAACAAGATAGACGATGCTTCACATGTTGCAAATCTCTTTTGTAGGGAAATCTTGCGCCTCCATGGAGTACCAAAGACAATCATCTCCGACCGTGACGTCAAGTTCTTGAGTTACTTTTGGAAGACGCTATGCGCCAAGCTCGGAATCAAGCTCTTGTTCTCATCCGCATACCATCCTCAAACCGACGGCCAAACGGAGGTGACGAACCGGACACTATCCACTCTACTTCGCGTGTTGATCAAGAAGAATATCAAGGAGTGGGAGGCGTGTCTACCCATCATCGAGTACGCCTACAACCGTGCAAGACATTCGACTACCGGCAAGTCCCCCTTCGAGGTCGTCTACGGCTTCAACCCGTTGTCACCATTGGACATTCTACCTCTTCCTCTACAAGAGGGCACCAACATGGATGCGAGTGCACGGGCAAGCTACATCAAGAAGATGCATGAGGATACAAGACACACCATCGAGCGCCAAGTACAACGACTTGCGTCCAAGCTCAACGTCAACAAGCAACCCAAGACATTCAACATTGGAGACCTCGTGTGGCTACACCTTCGCAAGGACCGCTTCCCCAACGAACGCAAGTCCAAGCTTTTCCCTCGAGCCGACGGACCCTTCAAGGTGCTAGCACACTACAACGACAACGCCTACAAGATTAAACTCCCACGAGACAAGTACACCGTGAGCGACATCTTCAACGTCAAAGACATCTCGCCTTTCCATGGTGATGAAGATTTTGATCCGAGGTCGGATCTTTCCCAAGGAGGGGAGATGATGCGGATCATCCTTCCATCATCCCCATGGACTATACTTCGACCACACAAGCTCCAAGAGGACCCATGATAAGAGCCCGAGCACGTGCCATCCAATCCGAGGTTAACTCTCTCCTTGTTGAACTTCCCTTTGACCCATTTGAGACATGGCTACTACCTCAAACGGAGACACTTTGTGTGCTCAGGTACCATGTAAGCATCCAAGGAGAAGGAGTGGTGCAAGATGGACATCAAGATCAAGGAGACATTCCACCCAGCCTGGAAGGACCGGTACAACCGCCCAACCACCGCCCAGGCAGAACGACCGGCCAGCCACCGCCCAACAACTGGCCACCATTCTGTGATCAAGCGGTGCAAGGCCGGTACAGCACCGGTTCTACCGGTTTCTGGCCAAAGACCGGAACAACCGCCCCGACATCCGGTACAACCGCTGGCTCCTTCGACGTCCACCTCCAGAAGCCAGTGCCCTACCTCCCAGCGGTAGTACCGCCTTCCTCCGCCGGAACTACCGCCCCTCATGAGCTCTCAACGGTACTACCGGCCCCATGACCGGTATTACCGGCCTGCCTGCGCGCAGTGCAAGGGGTTTTCACCCCATGTATCCTCTCCCACTTACCCCTCCGTGGCTTAGCACTATATATACTCGTCTCCTAGCTTCGTATTAGGGCAGCATTGGTTTAGCTCATATTTCGTGTGAGAGCCTTGCTCATCCACTTGGTTACTTCTCCTCGGAGCTCATGACCTCTTCGGAGAAGATCCCCCAAGCGGATTCAAGACCCCCTTCAAGGGAAGACCATCAAGACCTCCTCTCGGAGAAGAACGGCTACCTTTGTATCTTTCCTTTGTTGATTTTGAACCTTGTGCTACCTTATGTGTTCGGTGATCTAGCACTCGTGTGATTGATTCTATGTCGGTTTAGTGATTCTCTCTCTCGTCTTCCCTGTGTTTACCCTTTGTGCTTCCGCGTGTTCTTCGTGATTCCCCATAGGATCCACTCCAAACGTGAAAGATCATCCACATAGGGTTCCGCCCTACATCAACGTGCCTTGCAACCCTTTCTGTCACTGGGCAAGGACACCGCAAGATTGAACCCAAAGCTAAGCACTTCTCCCATGGCAAGAAAGATCAATCTAGTAGGCCAAACCAAACTGATAAATCGAAGAGACTTGCAAAGATAACTCAATCATTCATAAAAGAATTCATAGGAGATTCAAATATTTCTCATAGATAAACTTGATCATAAACCCACAATTCATCGGATCTTGACAAATACACCGCAAAAGGAGTTTACATCGAATAGATCTCCACAAGAGAGGGGGAGAACATGGTATTAAGATCCAAAAAGAGAGAAGAAGCCATCTAGCTAATAACTATGGACCCGAAGGTCTGTGGTAAACTACTCACAACTCATCGGAGGGGCTATGGTGTTGATGTAGAAGCCATTCGTGGTCGATTCCCCCTCCAGCGGAGTGCTGGCGAAGGCTCCAAGATGGGATCTCGCGGATACAGAAGGTTATGGTGGTGGAAATTGTGTTTCGTTGGCTCCCTGGATGTTTTCGGGGTACGTAGGCTTATATAGGAGGAAGAAGTACGTCGGTGGCCGCCCAAGGGGCCCACGAGACAGGGGGCGCGCCTAGAGGGGGTGGGCATGCCCTCCTATCTTGTGGCCGCCTCGGCTGCTGCTTGGCTTGCACTCCAAGTCCTCTAGATCACCTTCGTTCCAAAAATCACGCTCCCGAAGGTTTCATTCCGTTTGGACTCCATTTGATATTTCTTTTCTTTGAAATACTGAAATAGGCAAAAAAAAACAGCAATACGGGCTGGGCCTCCGGTTAGTAGGTTAGTCCCAAAAATGATATAAATGTGTAAAATAAAGCCCATAAACATCCAAAAGGGGTAATATAATAGCATGGAACAATCAAAAATTATAGATACATTGGAGACGTATCATCCACACGTCAGAGACACATGAACTAATCCCAGTCAAACCCAGCGCTAACTGGGGTTTGACCAGGGGTGGGGCCCACTGTCAGTGGCTGTAGGGTGCTTAGCTGGCTTGGTTAGCACCTAATGACGGAGCCACGTCGGCTCGCTGGAGTTTGGCCCGTGGCGAGCATTCCGCGTGGCGGAGCTGCTACTAGGCGGCGCTAGGGGCTGCGTTTAAGTGCGGGGAGACTACCAGGAGGGAGCCCGTGCTCTTTCGCATCCAACAGAGCAGGAAGGAGCGGACGGGGTGCGCTGTACTCACTGGAGTCGAGCTCGCGGTGGTGGCCGGAGCTCGGCCATGCACGAGCAGGGGGTTGCGGTGCACTAGCGACCCAAAGGAGAGGCTGGCGGTGTCGCTGGGCTACCCGGAGCACGACGGCCAGCAGCACAAGGCGAGGCGAGCTCAACAGCGGGTGGAGCATCGGCAATGGTGGACAGCGAGATTCGGTGATGGCGGAAACGACTCTACGGCAAGCTACAGGCCATGGGGACATGGGGAAATGGTGAAGAAGCTCACTAGGAGGTCGAAGCACAGCTCAGCAAGCTCGGGAACGTCCTGTGTGTTGGGGAACGTAGTAATTTCAAAATAATTCCTACGCACACGCAAGATCATGGTGATGCATAGCAACGAGAGGGGAGAGTGTTCGTCCACGTACCCTCGTAGACTGTAAGCGGAAGCGTTATGACAACGCGGTTGATGTAGTCGTACGTCTTCACGATCCGACCGATCCAAGCACCGAACGTACGGCACCTCCGAGTTCAGCACATGTTCAGCTCGATGACGATCCCCGGGCTCCGATCCAGCAAAGCTTCGGGGACGAGTTCCGTCAGCACGACAGCGTGGTGACGATGATGATGTTCTACCGGCGTAGGGCTTCGCCTAAACTCCACGACGATATGACCGAGGTGGAATATGGTGGAGGGGGCACCGCACACGGCTAAGGAACGATCCGTAGATCAACTTGTGTGTCTATGGGGTGCCCCCTGCCCCCGTATATAAAGGAGGGAGGGGGGAGGCCGGCCGGCCCTTGTTGGGCGCGCCAGGAGGAGGAGTCCTCTTCCTAGTAGGAGTAGGACTCCTCCTTTCCTACTCCTACTAGGAGGGGAAGGAAGGGGGAGAGGAGGGGAAGGAAAGAGGGGGGCGCTGCCCCCCCCCCCTCCTAGTCCAATTCGAACCAGAGGGAGAGGGGGCGCACGGCCCTTCCTGGCCGCCCCTCTCTCTTCCCACCAAGGCCCATGTGGCCCATTAACTCTCCGGGAGGGGTTCCGGTAACCCTCGGGCACTCCGGTTTTCTCCGAAATCACTCGGAACACTTTCGGTGTCCGAATATAGTCGTCCAATATATCAATCTTTATGTCTCGACCATTTCGAGACTCCTCGTCATGTCCGTGATCACATCCGGGACTCCGAACAAACTTCGGTACATCAAAACTTGTAAACTCATAATAAAACTGTCATCGTAACGTTAAGCGTGCGGACCCTACGGGTTCGAGAACTATGTAGACATGACCTAGAACTATTCTCGGTCAATAACCAATAGCGGAACCTGGATGCCCATATTGGTTCCTACATATTCTATGAAGATCTTTATCAGTCAAACCGCATAACAACATACGTTGTTCCCTTTGTCATCGGTATGTTACTTGCCCGAGATTTGATCGTCGGTATCCAATACCTAGTTCAATCTCGTTACCGGCAAGTCTCTTTACTCGTTTTGTAACACATCATCTTATAACTAACTCATTAGTTACAATGCTTGCAAGGCTTAGGTGATGAGTATTACCGAGAGGGCCCAGAGATACCTCTCCGACAATCGGAGTGACAAAACCTAATCTCGAATTATGCCAACCCAACATGTACCTTCGGAAACACCTGTAGAGCACCTTTATAATCACCCAGTTACGTTGTGACGTTTGGTAGCACACAAAGTGTTCTTCCGGTAAATGGGAGTTGCACAATCTCATAGTTGCAGGAACTTTGTATAAGTCATGAAGAAAGCAATAGCAACATACTAAACGATCAAGTGCTAGGCTAACGGAATGGGTCATGTCAATCACATCATTCTCCTAATGATGTGATCCCATTAATCAAATGACAACACATGTCTATAGTTCGGAAACATAACCATCTTTGATTAATGAGCTAGTCAAGTAGAGGCATACTAGTGACTTTATGTTTGTCTATGTATTCACACGTGTATCATGTTTCCGGTTAATACAATTCTAGCATGAATAATAAACATTTATCATGATATGAGGAAATAAATAATAACTTTATTATTGCCTCTAGGGCATATTTCCTTCAGTCTCCCACTTGCACTAGAGTCAATAATCTAGATTACATAGTAATGATTCTAACACCCATGGAGTCTTGGTGCTGATCATGTTTTGCTCGTGAGAGAGGCTTAGTCAACGGGTCTGCAACATTCAGATCCATATGTATCTTGCAAATCTCTATGTCTCCCACTTGGACTTGGTCCTGAATGGAATTGAAGCGTCTCTTGATGTGCTTGGTCCTCTTGTGAAATCTGGATTCTTTGCCAAGGCAATTGCACCAGTATTGTCACAGAAGATCTTCATTGGTCCCGATGTACTAGGTATGACACCTAGATCGGAAATGAACTCCTTCATCCAGACTCCTTCATTTGCTGCTTCCGAAGCAGCTATGTACTCCGCTTCACATGTAGATCCCGCTACGACGCTTTGTTTAGAACTGCACCAACTTACAGCTCCACCGTTTAATAAAAACACGTATCCGGTTTGCGATTTAGAATCGTCCGGATCAGTGTCAAAGCTTGCATCGACGTAACCGTTTACGACTAGCTCTTTGTCACCTCCATATACGAGAAACATATCCTTAGTCCTTTTCAGGTATTTCAGGATGTTCTTGACCGCTGTCTAGTGATCCACTCCTGGATTACTTTGGTACCTTCCTGCCAAGCTTATTGCTAAGCATACGTCAAGTCTGGTACACAGCATTGCATACATGATAGAGCCTATGGCTGAAGCATAGGGAACATTTTTCATTTTCTCTCTATCTTCTGCTGTGGTCGGGCATTGAGTTTGACTCAACTTCACACCTTGTATCACAGGCAAGAATCCTTTCTTTGCCTGATCCATTTTGAACTTTTTCAAAATTTTGTCAAGGTATGTGCTTTGTGAAAGTCCTATTAAGCGTCTTGATCTATCTCTATAGATCTTGATGCCCAATATGTAAGCAGCTTCACCGAGGTCTTTCATTGAAAAACTTTTATTCAAGTATCCTTTTATGCTATCCAGAAATTCTATATCATTTCCAATTAATAATATGTCATCTACATATAAAATTAGAAATGCTACAGAGCTCCCACTCACTTTCTAGTAAATACAGGCTTCTCCAAAAGTCTGTATAAAACCATATGCTTTGATCACACTATCAAAGCGTTTATTCCAACTCCGAGATGCTTGCACCAGTCCATAAATGGAACGCTGGAGCTTGCACACTTTGTCAGCACCTTTTGGACCAACAAAACCTTCCGGTTGCATCATATACAACTCTTCTTCTAGAAATCCAGTCAAGAATGCAGTCTTGACATCCATTTGCCAAATTTCATAATCATGAAATGCAGCAATAGCTAACATGATTCGGACGGACTTAAGCATCGCTACGGGTGAGAAAGTCTCATCGTAGTCAACCCCTTGAACTTGTCGAAAACCTTTTGCAACAAGAGCTTTATAGACAGTTATATTACCATCAGCGTCAGTCTTCTTCTTAAAGATCCATTTATTCTCAATGGCTTGCCGATCATCGGGCAAGTCAACCAAAGTCCATACTTTGTTTTCATACATGGATCCCATCTCAGATTTCATGGCTTCTAGCCATTTTGCGGAATCCGGGCTCATCATCGCTTCCTCATAGTTCGTAGGTTCATCATGGTCAAGTAACATGACTTCCAGAATAGGATTACCATACCACTCTGGTGCGGATCTTACTCTGGTAGACCTACGAGGTTCAGTAGAAACTTGATCTGAAGTTTCATGATCATTATCATTAGCTTCCTCACTAATTGGTGTAGTTGTCACAGGAACTGGTTCTCATGATGAACTACTTTCCAATAAGGGAGTAGATACAGTTATCTCATCAAGTTCTACTTTTCTCCCACTCACTTCTTTCGAGAGAAACTCCTTCTCTAGAAAGGATCCATTCTTAGCAACGAATGTCCTGCCTTCGGATCTGTGATAGAAGGTGTACCCAATAGTCTCTTTTGGGTATCCTATGAAGACACATTTCTCCGATTTAGGTTCGAGCTTATCTGGTTGAAGTTTCTTCACATAAGCATCGCAGCCCCAAACTTTAAGAAACGACAACTTTGGTTTCTTGCCAAACCATAGTTCATAAGGCGTCGTTTCAACGGATTTTAATGGTGCCCTATTTAACGTGAATGCGGCCGTCTCTAAACCATAACCCCAAAACGATAGCGGTAAATCAGTAAGAGACATCATAGATCGCACCATATCAAGTAAAGTACGATTACGACGTTCGGACACACCATTTCGTTGTGGTGTTCCAGGTGGCGTGAGTTGCGAAACTACTCCACATTGTTTCAAGTGTAGGCCAAACTCATAACTCAAATACTCTCCTCCATGATCAGATCGTAGAAACTTTATTTTCTTGTTATGATGATTTTCTACTTCACTCTGAAATTATTTGAACTTTTCAAATGTTTCAGACTTGTGTTTCATCAAGTAGATATACCCATATCTGCTCAAATCATCTGTGAAGGTGAGAAAATAACAATACCCGCCGTGAGCCTCAACATTCATTGGGCCACAAACATCAGTATGTATGATTTCCAACAAATCAGTTGCTCGCTCCATAGTTCCGGAGAACGGCGTTTTAGTCATCTTGCCCATAAGGCACGGTTCGCAAGTACCAAGTGATTCATAATCAAGTGATTCCAAAAGTCCGTCAGTATGGAGTTTCTTCATGCGCTTTACACCGATATGACCCAAACGGCAGTGCCACAAATAAGTTGCACTATCATTATTAACTCTGCATCTTTTGGTTTCAACACTATGAATATGTGTATCACTACTATCGAGATTTAATAAAAATAGACCACTCTTCAAGGGTGCATGACCATAAAAGATATTACTCATATAAATAGAACAACCATTATTCTCTGATTTAGATGAATAACCGTCTCGCATCAAACAAGATCCAGATATAATGTTCATGCTCAACGCTGGCACCAAATAACAATTATTCAGGTCTAAAACTAATCCCGAAGGTAGATGTAGAGGTAGCGTGCCGACCGCGATCACATCGACTTTGGAACCGTTTCCCACGTGCATCGTCACCTCGTCCTTGGCCAGTGCTCGCTTATTCCGTAGTCCCTATTTCGAGTTGCAAATATTAGCAACAGAACCAGTATCAAATACCCAGGTGCTACTATGAGCTCTAGTTAGGTACACATCAATAACATGTATATCACATATACCTTTGTTCACTTTGCCATCCTTCTTATCCGCCAAATACTTGCGGCAGTTCCGCTTCCAGTGACCAGTCTGCTTGCAGTAGAAACACTCAGTTTTAGGCTTAGGTCCAGACTTGGGTTTCTTCTCTTGAGCAGCAACTTGCTTGTTGTTCTTCTTGAAGTTCCCCTTCTTCTTCCCTTTGCCCTTTTTCTTGAAACTAATGGTCTTGTTGACCATCAACACTTGATGCTCCTTCTTGATTTCTACCTCCGCGGCTTTTAGCATTGCGAAGAGCTCGGGAATAGTCTTGTTCATCCCTTGCATATTATAGTTCATCACAAAGCTCTTGTAGCTTGGTGGCAGTGATTGGAGAATTCTGTCAATGACGCTATCATCCCGAAGATTAACTCCCAGTTGAATCAAGTGATTATTATACCCAGACATTTTGAGTATATGTTCACTGACAGAACTATTCTCCTCCATCTTGCAGCTGTAGAACTTATTGGAGACTTCATATCTCTCAATCCGGGCATTTGCTTGAAATATTAACTTCGACTCCTGGAACATCTCATATGCTCCATGACGTTCAAAACGTCGTTGAAGACCCGGTTCTAAGTTGTAAAGCATGGCACACTGAACTATAGAGTAGTCATCAGCTTTGCTCTGCCAGACATTCTTAACGTCGTCAGTTGCATCAGCAGCAGGCCTGGCACCCAGCGGTGCTTCCAGGACGTAACTTTTCTGTGCAGCAATGAGGATAATCCTCAGGTTACGGACCCAGTCCGCGTAATTGCTACCATCATCTTTCAACTTTGCTTTCTCAAGGAATGCATTAAAATTCAACGGAACAACAGCACGAGCCATCTATCTAGAAACAAACATAGACAAGCAATAATACTATCAGGTACTAAGTTCATGATAAATTTAAGTTCAATTAATCATATTACTTAAGAACTCCCACTTAGACAGACATCTCTCTAGTCATCTAAGTGATCACGTGATCCAAATCAACTAAACCATAACCGATCATCACGTGAGATGGAGTAGTTTTCAATGGTGAACATCACTATGTTGATCATATCTACTATATGATTCACGCTCGACCTTTCGGTCTTCGTGTTCCGAGGGCATATCTGCATATGCTAGGCTCGTCAAGTTTAACCTGAGTATTCTGCGTGTGCAAAACTGGCTTGCACCCATTGTAGATGGACGTAGAGCTTATCACACCCGATCATCACGTGGTGTCTAGGCACGACGAACTTTGGCAACGGTGTATACTCAGGGAGAACACTTCTTGATAATTTTAGTGAGAGATCATCTTAAAATGCTACCGTCAATCAAAGCAAGATAAGATGCATAAAGGATAAACATCACATGCAATCAATATAAGTGATATGATATGGCCATCATCATCTTGTGCTTGTGATCTCCATCTTCGAAGCACCGTCATGATCACCATCGTCACCGGCGCGACACCTTGATCTCCATCGTAGCATCGTTGTCGTCTCGCCAACTATTGCTTCTACGACTATCGCTACTGCTTAGTGATAAAGTAAAGCAATTACAGGGCATTTGCATTTCATACAATAAAGCGACAACCATATGGCTCCTGCCAGTTGCCGATAACTTCGGTTACAAAACATGATCATCTCATACAATAAAATATAGCATCACTTCTTGACCATATCACATCACAACATGCCCTGCAAAAACAAGTTAGACGTCCTCTACTTTGTTGTTGCAAATTTTACGTGGCTGCTACGGGCTTTTAGCAAGAACCGTTCTTACCTACGCATAAAAACCACAACGATAGTTTGTCAAGTTGGTGATGTTTTAACCTTCGCAAGGACCGGGCGTAGCCACACTCGAATCAGCTAAAGTGAGAGAGACAGACACCCGCCAGCCACCTTTAAGCACGAGTGCTCATAATGGTGAAACCAGTCTCGCGTAAGCGTACGTGTAATGTCGGTCCGGGCCGCTTCATCTCACAATACCGCCGAACCAAAGTATGACATGCTGGTAAGCAGTATGACTTGTATCGCCCACAACTCACTTGTGTTCTACTCGTGCATATAACATCAACGCATAACACCTGGCTCTGATGCCACTGTTGGGGAACGTAGTAATTTCAAAAAAATTCCTACGCACACGCAAGATCATGGTGATGCATAGCAACGAGAGGGGAGAGTGTTTGTCCACGTACCCTCGTAGACCGTAAGCGGAAGCGTTATGACAATGCGGTTGATGTAGTCGTACATCTTCACGATCCGACCGATCCAAGCACCGAACGTACGGCACCTCCGAGTTCAGCACACGTTCAGCTCGATGACGATCCCCGGGCTCCGATCCAGCAAAGCTTCGGGGATGAGTTCCGTCAGCACGACAGCGTGGTGACGATGATGATGTTCTACCGGCGCAGGGCTTCGCCTAAACTCCGCGATGATATGACCGAGGTGGAATATGGTGGAGGGGGGCACCGCACACGGCTAAGGAACGATCCGTATATCAACTTGTGTGTCTATGGGGTGCCCCCTGCCCCCGTATATAAAGGAGGGAGGGGGGAGGCCAGCCGGCCCTTGTTGGGCGCGCCAGGAGGAGGAGTCCTCTTCCTAGTAGGAGTAGGACTCCTCCTTTCATACTCCTACTAGGAGGGGAAGGAAGGGGGAGAGGAGGGGAAGGAAAGAGGGGGGCGCCCCCCCCCTAGTCCAATTCGGAACAGAGGGAGAGGGGGCGTGCGGCCCTTCCTGGCCGCCCCTCTCTCTTCCCACCAAGGCCCATGTGGCCCATTAACTCTCCGGGAGGGGTTCCGGTAACCCTCCGACACTCCGGTTTTCTCCGAAATCACCCGAAACACTTTCGGTGTCCGAATATAGTCGTCCAATATATCAATCTTTATGTCTCGACCATTTTGAGACTCCTCGTCATGTCCGTGATCACATCCGGGACTCCGAACAAACTTCAGTACATCAAAACTTGTAAACTCATAATAAAACTGTCATCGTAACGTTAAGCGTGCGGACCCTACGGGTTCGAGAACTATCTAGACATGACCTAGAACTATTCTCGGTCAATAACCAATAGCAGAACCTGGATGCCCATATTGGTTCCTACATATTCTAGGAAGATCTTTATCGGTCAAACCGCATAACAACATACGTTGTTCCCTTTGTCATCGGTATGTTACTTGCCCGAGATTTGATCGTCGGTATCCAATACCTAGTTCAATCTCGTTACCGGCAAGTCTCTTTACTCGTTCTGTAACACATCATCTTATAACTAACTCATTAGTTACAATGCTTGCAAGGCTTAGGTGATGAGTATTACCAAGAGGGCCCAGAGATACCTCTCCGACAATCGGAGTGACAAAACCTAATCTCGAATTATGCCAACCCAACATGTACCTTCGGAAACACCTGTAGAGCACCTTTATAATCACCCAGTTACGTTGTGACGTTTGGTAGCACACAAAGTGTTCTTCCGGTAAACGGGAGTTGCACAATCTCATAGTTGCAGGAACTTTGTATAAGTCATGAAGAAAGCAATAGCAACATACTAAACGATCAAGTGCTAGGCTAACAGAATGGGTCATGTCAATCACATCATTCTCCTAATGATGTGATCCCATTAATCAAATGACAACACATGTCTATAGTTAGGAAACATAACCATCTTTGATTAATGAGCTAGTCAAGTAGAGGCATACTAGTGACTTTATGTTTGTCTATGTATTCACACGTGTATCATGTTTTCGGTTAATACAATTTTAGCATGAATAATAAACATTTATCATGATATGAGGAAATAAATAATAACTGTGTGCGGCAAATCAACGGCGGCGGTGGTCGGAGCCCGAGGTGGAAGACGACGGCGAAGAGGTAGATGCAGGGCTTCCTAGCTCACTTGTCCTGGTGAGGAGGAAGAGTAGGTCAAGGCGGAACTCTGGAATGCGTCGGGGAGGCGAGGGAGAGGCTCTGGGCGCGGCAACAGGGACGGCGGCAATGGTGGCATTCGGCCGTTCGCGGAAGAGAGAAACAGAGGAGGGGAAGGAGCACAGGGAGAGTGAGAGGGGTCGGAGGTTTGTGTGGCGTTCTCGTGGCATCGTCTAGGAGCATCGGGGAGGAGCAAGGCGGGCGGGGAGGGAGGAGGTGGACGGTGCGGGGCGGGCACGCGCCTCCGTCCTTCTGGCGGGGGAGGAAGACGATAGGGAGGTGGCGATGTTGGGCTGGGCCAGCTCCTGGGCCACCCAGGTGGGCTGCAAAGGTGAGACCAGGTGAGTCCTTCTCTCTCTCTCTTTATTTCTGTTTTTCTATTTTTCTATTTTGTTCTGGGCTTTATTAAAAATACCTACGTAGATCCAAAAATCATGAAACTTCTCAATGCCACTGTTTGGAAAATAACCAACAGCAAGCATTTTAGTTTATGATTATTTGAGCATTTAAAATATTTTATAGCATTTAAATGCCCAACTACAAATACAATATGATTTAATTCAGAGCCCAAATATGTCATAGAAAAATGTGCATCACCTCTGGTTGATGTTTACAGCATTTTCCATAAATGATGAACATTTTTGAAAGCCATTTGGATTTACTGAAAATATTTTAGGTGAACCTAGTGAATTCTCTTGATGCTAGGGTTTAGGCAGTCCCCATTTCAAGTTCATTCGAAACTTAGACATGATGACACTCATGAGGCTAGCCTAGTGCATTGCCAGAAGCTAGGGATGTGACAACTCACCCCCACTAAACAAGAATCTCGTCCCGAGATTCAAAACATGAGGTAAGAAGACAAAGGGGACACTAAGTATCACAAACTTCATGATCCAACTGTCTTCTCGAGGTTGTTGATTTGTCGACTCAAATTGATCTTGACGTCTTTGCTTTCGAGATCTTCATCCAACACGAGGTCAGAAGAGCGAAACATGTCCGCATGGGTGGATCCCATGGTAGGACCACTTTTGAAAATGATCTTAATTAGTAATTACTGAGAAGGGTAATCCAGAGTAGGGTGGCATGATGGCAGTGCAAGCTGGGAACAAAATGCAAATGCTGGGAATGATTCTAGTAACTGGGGAAACTCATCGGACAAGGGTGAGTCCACTGTTTGAAAGGTTATAGCATAACCGAGGAAACCTAGAGCACTATGCAATTAATGTCGATGGTAAAACCTAGTGCTTGCGCGTGCTCTCAAGAACATGAGCATTTCCATATTCATCAGGGTTTTACTAACATCTGTGTCAAGGATCCTAGCAAGACTACTTACTACCATGATGAATGCTACCTCTTGAGCACTGCATTGGTTTTCCCCGAAAAGGAGAGGATGATACAGTAAAGTAGCGTAAGTATTTCCCTCAGTTTTTGAGAACCAAGGTATCAATCCAGTAGGAGACCACGCACAAGTCCCTCGTACCTACACAAAACGATAGCTACTCGCAACCAACCCGATTAGGGGTTGTCAATCCCTTCACGGTCACTTATGAGGGTGAGATCTGATAGAGATGATAAATAATATTTTCGATATTTTTGATATATAGATGCAAAGTGAAAAGTAAAAGGCAAAGTAAAAACAAAGCAAGTAAATAAAGTGATAGAGATTGATATGATGAGAATAGACCCGGGGGCCATAGGTTTCACTAGTGGCTTCTCTCAAGAGCATAGATATTCTACGATGGGTGAACAAATTACTGTTGAGCAAATGACAGAATTTAGCATAGTTATGAGCATATCTAGGTGATGATCATGTATATAGGCATCACGTCCGAGACAAGTAGATCGAAACGATTCTGCATCTACTACTATTACTCCACTCATCGACCGCTATCCAGCATGCATCTAGAGTATTAAGTTAAAACATAGTAACGCCTTAAGCAAGATGACATGATGTAGAGGGATAAATTCATGCAATATGATAAAAAAACCATCTTGTTATCCTCGATGGCAACAATACAATACGTGCCTTGCAACCCTTTCTGTCACTGGGTAAGGACACCGCAAGATTGAACCCAAAGCTAAACACTTCTCCCATTGCAAGAACTACCAATCTAGTTGTCCAAACCAAACGGATAATTCGAAGAGACTTGCAAAGATAACTCAATCATACATAAAAGAATTCAGAGAAGATTCAAATATTATTCATAGATGAGCTGGATCATAAACCCACAATTCATCGGTCTCAACAAACACACTGCAAAAAGAAGATTACATCGAATAGATCTCCACAAGAGAGGGGGAGAACATTGTATTGAGATCCAAAAAGAGATAAGAAGCCATCTAGCTACTAGCTATGGACCCGAAGGTCTGAAGTAAACTACTCACACTTCATCGGAGAGGCTATGGTGTTGATGTAGAAGCCCTCCATGGTAGATGCCCCCTCCGGCGGAGCTCCGGAACAGGCCCCAAGATGGGATCTCGTGGATACAGAAAGTTGCAGCGGTGGAATTAGGTTTTTGGATCCGTATCTGATCTATCGGGGGTACGTAGGTATATATAGGAGGAAGGAGTACGTCGGTGGAGCAACAGGGGGCCCACGAGGTAGGGAGCGCGCCCAGGGGTGGGCGCGCCCTCCACCCTCGTGACCGCCTCTGGCACTTCTTGGAGTAGGGTCCAAGTCTCCTGGATCACGTTCGGTGAGAAAATCACGTTCCCAAAGGTTTCATTCCGTTTGGACTCCGTTTGATATTCCGTTTCTTCGAAACACTGAAATAGGCAAAAAAAAGTAATTCTGGACTGGGCCTCCGGTTAATAGGTTAGTCCCAAAAATAATATAAAAGTGGAAAATAAAGCCCAATATAGTCCATAGCAGTAGATAAAGTAGCATGGAGCAATAAAAAATTATAGATACGTTGGAGACGTATCAAGCATCCCCAAGCTTAATTCCTGCTCGTCCTCGAGTAGGTAAATGATAAAAAAGAATTTTTGATGCGGAGTGATACTTTGGCATAATTTCAATGTAAATCTTCTTAATTGTGGCATGAATATTCAGATTCGAAAGATTCAAGACAAAAGTTCATATTGACATAAAAGTAATAATACTTCAAGCATACTAATCAAAGCAATTATGTCTTCTCAAAATAACATGGCTAAAGAAAGTTATCCCTACAAAATCATATAGTCTGGCTGTTGCTCTATCTTCATCACACAAAGTATTTAATCATGCACAACCCCGATGACAAGCCAAGCAATTGTTCATACTTTAGTAATCTCAAAACTCTTTCAACTTTCACGCAATACATGAGCGTGGGCCATGGACATAGCACTATAGGTGGAATAGAATGGTGGTTGTGGAGAAGACAAAAAAGGAGAAGATAGTCTCACATCAACTAGGCGTATCAACGGGCTATGGAGATGCCCATCAATAGATATCAATGTGAGTGTGTAGGGATTTCCATGCAACGGATGCACTAGAGCTATAAGTATATGAAAGCTCAACAAAAGAAACTAAGTGGGTGTGCATCCAACTTGCTTGCTCACGAAGACCTAGGGCACTTTTGAGGAAGCCCGTCATTGGAATATACAAGCCAAGTTCTATAATGAAAAATTCCCACTAGTATATGAAAGTGACAACATATGAGACTCTCTTATTATGAAGATCATGGTGCTACTTTGAAGCACAAGTGTGGTAAAAGGATAGTAGCATTGTCCCTTCTCTCTTTTTCTCTCATTTTTTTATTTTTTTTGTTTGGGCCTTTCCTTTTTTTATGGCCTCTTTTTTTCGTCCGGGGTCTCATCCCGACTTATGGGGGAATCATAGTCTCCATCATCCTTTCCTCACTGGGACAAAGCTCTAATAATGATGATCATCACACTTTTATTTTTCTTACAACTCAACAATTACAACTCGATACTTAGAACAAATTATGACTCTATATGAATGCCTCCGGCGGTGTACCGGGATATGCAATGAATCAAGAGCGACATGTATGAAAATTATGAAGGTGGCCTTGCCACAAATACAATGTCAACTACATGTTCATGCAAAAAGTAATATGACAATGATGGAGCGTGTCATAATAAACGGAACGGTGGAAAGTTGCATGGCAATATATCTCGGAATGGCTATGGGAATGCCATAATAGGTAGGTATGGTGGCTGTTTTGAGGAAGGTATATGGTGGGTGTATGATACCGGCGAAAGTGTGCGGTATTAGAGAGGCTAGCAAAGGCGGAAGGGTGAGAGTGCGTATAATCCATGGACTCAACATTAATCATAAGAACTCATGCACTTGTTGCAAAATTTTAGAAGTCATCAAAAACCAAAGCACTACGAGCATGCTCCTAGGGGGATAGATTGGTAGGAAAAGACCATCGCTCATCCCCGACCGCCACTCATAAGGAAGACAATCAATAAATAAAATTGTGCTCCAACTTCATCACAAATCGGTTCACCATACGTGCATGCTACGGGAATCACAAACTTCAACACAAGCATTCTTTAAATTCATAATCACCCAACTAGCATTACTTTGAGATTATCACCTTCGTATCTCAAAATAATTATCAAGCATCAAACTTATCTTAGTATTCAACGCACTTAAAAGAAAGTTTCACATATCTTGAATACCAAGTATATTATCATTAAGCAAATTACCATGCTAATAACGACTCTCAAAATAATCTAAGTGAAGCATGAGAGATCAATAGTTTCTTTAAAACAAATCCACCACCGTGCTCTAAAAGATCTAAGTGAAGTACTAGAGCAAAAATTATCATGCTCAAAAGATATAAGTGAAGCACATAGAGTATTCTAGCAAATTCCAATTCATGTGTGGCTCTCTCAAAAGGTATGTACAGCAAGGATGATTGTGGTAAACTAACAAGCAAAGACGCAATTGATACAAGAAGCTCCAAGCAAAACACATAACATGTGGTGAATAAAAATATAGCTCCAAGTAAATTACCGATGGAAGTAGAAGAAAGAGGGGATGCCTTCTGGGGCATCCCCAAGCTTTGAATCTTTGGTGTCCTTGGATTATCTTGGGGGTGCCATGGGCATCCCCAAGCTTAGGCTCTTTCCACTCCTTGTTCCATATCCATCAAAAGAATTCACCCAAAACTTGAAAACTTCACAACACAAAACTCAATAGAAATCTCGTGAGCTCTGTTAGTGAAAGAAAACAAAAGACTACTTCAAGGTACTGTAATGAACTCATTCTTTATTTAAATTGGTGTTAAACCTACTGTATTCCAACTTCTCTATGGATTGCAAACTATTTTACTAGCCATAGATTCATCAAAATAAGCAAACAACACACGCAAAACAGAATCTGTCAAAAATAGAACAGTCTGTAGAAATCTGTAACTAACGCAAACTTCTGGAACTCTAAAAATTCTACCAAAATAGGAAGTCCTAGAAAATTTGTCCATTGAACAGAAGCAAAAAGAATCAACGCGAAAGAACGTTCCAGTGATATAAAAAAATTATATTCGTCCATGCAAAGTTTCTGTTTTTCAGCAGAATCAAATCAACTATCATCGTAGGTTATCCTATAGGTTCTACTTGGCACAAACACTAATTAAAACATAAAACCACATCCAAACAGAGGCTAGATGGATTATTTATTCCTAAACAGAAACAAAAACAAAAAACACAAAATAAAATTGGATTGCCTCCCAACAAGCGCTATCGTTTAACGCCCCTAGCTAGGTATAAAAGCAAGGATAGATCTAGGTTTTGCCATCTTTCGTAGGCAATCCAAAAGTGGCTCTCATGATAGATTCATATGGTAATTTTATTTTCTTTCTAGGGAAGTGTTCCATGCCCTTCTTTAAGGGAAATTGGAATCTAATATTCCCTTCCTTCATATCAATAATTGCACCAATCGTTCTAATGAAAGGTCTACCAAGAATAATAGGACATGAAGGATTGCAATCTATATCAAGAACGATAAAATCTACGGGCACATAATTCCTATTTGCAACAATAAGAACATCATTAATTCTTCCCATGGGCTTTTTAATAGTGGAATCCGCAAGATGCAAGTTTAGAGAGCAATCATCAAAGTCACGGAAATCTAGCAAATCACACAAAGTTTTGGGAATAGTAGAGACACTAGCACCCAAATCACACAAAGCATGAAACTGATAATCTTTAATTTTAATTTTAATAGTAGGTTCCCACTCATCATAGAGTTTTCTAGGGATAGAAACTTTCAACTCAAGTTTTTCTTCATAAGATTGCATCAAGGCATCAACAATGTGTTTGATAAAGGCCTTATTTTGACTATAAGCATGAGGAGAATCTAGCACGGATTGCAACAAGGAAATACAACCAATCAAAGAGCAATTTTCATAATTAAATTCCTTGAGATCCGAAATAGTGGGTTTAGCAACATCTAGGTTTTTATTTCTTTCAATCCCACTTTCATCAATTTCATCATCAAGATCTAGAAACTCCGAATTCTTAGAACACCTTCTAGGTAAAGGAAGATCATATTCAGTTTCATCAAGATTCGTATTGCAAAACAAAGATTTAATGGGGGACACATCAATAACTTTTAGATCTTCATCTTGATTTTCATGGGAATTCGGCTTAGCGGCCATCTTATTGACTAAGGTAGCTTGCATATCCGAAATTTCAGCGGTCAATTTTTCAAGATGAGCAATTTGGGCCCTTATACCATCAAATTCTTTAGACATATCATCGAGTTCTTTATTCATATAACTCATAAAACTTTTTTGTTCCTTAAGCTCGTTTCTAAAGAAATTATTGTGCTCCAATTGCAAAACCATAAACTTTCTGACATTGCTTTCGATCTCCTCTAGCCTTTTAAGGTGAAGGCCACCAAATCTAGGTAGAGCCATCGTGACAAATAAGTAAAATAGCACACGAGCAAACAGAAAGGCAACGGGAAAAAGGCAAACGGGAGAGAGAGGAGGAGATTGGGAAAGAGAGGGCGAATAAAACGGCAAGGGTGAAGTGGGGGAGAGGAAAACGAGAGGCAAATAGCAAGAGATAGGGATTGTGATGGGTACTTGGTATTGTTGACTTGCTTGCGTGAGCCTCCCCGGCAACGGCGCCAGAAATTCTTCTTGCTACTTCTTGAGCACTGCGTTGGTTTTCCCCGAAGAGGAGAGGATGATGCAGTAAAGTAGCGTAAGTATTTCCCTCAGTTTTTGAGAACCAAGGTATCAATCCAGTAGAAGACCACGCACAAGTCCCTCGTACCTACTCAAAACGATAGCTACTCGCAACCAACGCGATTAGGGGTTGTCAATCCCTTCACGGTCACTTACGAGGGTGAGATCTGATAGAGATGATAAATAATATTTTTGGTATTTTTGATATATAGATGCAAAGTGAAAAGTAAAAGTCAAATTAAAAATAAAGCAAGTAAATAATGTGGTAGAGATTGATATGATGAGAATAGACCCGGGGGCCATAGGTTTCACTAGTGGCTTCTCTCAAGAGCATAGATATTCTACGGTGGGTGAACAAATTACTGTTGAGCAATTGACAGAATTGAGCATAGTTATGAGCATATCTAGGTGATGATCATGTATATAGGCATCACGTCCGAGACAAGTAGATCGAAACGATTCTGCATCTATTACTACTACTCCACTCATCGACCGCTATCCAGCATGCATCTAGAGTATTAAGTTAAAAACAGAGTAACGCCTTAAGCAAGATGACATGATGTAGAGGGATAAATTCATGCAATATGATAAAAAAACCATCTTGTTATCCTCGATGGCAACAATACAATATGTGCCTTGCAACCCTTTCTGTCAGTGGGTAAGGACACCGCAAGATTGAACCCAAAGCTAAACACTTCTCCCATTGCAAGAACTACCAATCTAGTTGGCCAAACCAAACGGATAATTCGAAGAGACTTGCAAAGATAACTCAATCATACATAAAAGAATTCAGAGAAGATTCAAATATTATTCATAGATAAGCTGGATCATAAACCCACAATTCATCGGTCTCAACAAACACACCGCAAAAAGAAGATTACATCAAATAGATCTCCACAAGAGAGGGGGAGAACATTGTATTGAGATCCAAAAAGAGAGAAGAAGCCATCTAGCTACTAGCTATGGACCCGAAGGTCTGAAGTAAACTACTCACACTTCATAGGAGAGGCTATGGTGTTGATGTAGAATCCCTCCATGGTAGATGCCCCCTCCGGCGGAGCTCCAGAACAGGCCCCAAGATGGGATCTCATGGATACAGAAAGTTGCGGCGGTGGAATTAGGTTTTTGGCTCCGTCTCTGATCTGTCGGGGGTACGTAGGTATATATAGGAGTAAGGAGTACATCGGTGGAGCAACAGGGGGCCCACGAGGTAGGGGGGCACGCCCTCCACCCCCGTGACCGCCTCTGGCACTTCTTGGAGTAGGGTCCAAGTCTCCTGGATCACGTTCGGTGAGAAAATCACGTTCCCGAAGGTTTCATTCCGTTTGGACTCCGTTTGATATTCCGTTTCTTCGAAACACTGACATAGGCAAAAAACAGCAATTCTGGGATGGGCCTCCGGTTAATAGGTTAGTCCCAAAAATAATATAAAAGTGGAAAATAAAGCCCAATATAGTCCAAAACAGTAGATAAAGTAGCATGGAGCAATCAAAAATTATAGATACGTTGGAGATGTATCAATGAATGGTGATGGATAATGCAGACGCAAAGGAAGGTAACACCTTCTCAGCTTTCACCTTAGCGAGGCCAAGGAAACAGAATCTGGATGATCGACCGAGAGACATTTAGCACTCCGCTTCTAATGTTCTCCTTGATGTGCTAGCGTAACCCATTCATAGATATGGTTTGATATCTAGAACTTCAAGTAAAAGACCAGACTTCGGGGACACGAAAATCCATAAGGAACAACTAGGGAGTAAATCCTATGAAATCCTTATGGGGAGGTGGCCAACTTCCTCAATCAAAATACTACAATAATAGGTCTTCCGGCTGGGTGCGCTGTCCACGACATCCACTTTACCGGTTATCGAGAGACCAATGTTATAGTTCTTGGGAGATGTTCCAACCATCATATCTGCCTGAGATTCAAATCTAGTTGGTGTCAGGTTATTCCAGACTCATCGAGTCTAGAAAAAAATGAAAGGTTGCAACACAAATCGACGAGATGACATTGCGAGGTTCTTGGGGAATGAACTACGATAGAAAGCTCCAAAACATGAGCTGGTTCTGCTACACATATGTGAACACGTTGTCTCAGACAAGCATGACCACGTAGTAGTCTTATAATAAAACACTAACGAGTTCAGGTGGGGAACCATCATCAAGGATATCAAAGTCCTTGCATAAGGTATACTCTTAAGAAGGAACTTCTTCTCCTTGAAAAAATCAACCAGTGGCTTGGTGTGCTATGGAATACATATGGAGTGGAGGTAACTAATCTACCAAACCATAGTATACTTTGCACATGTGTCACTAACTTGGGATGATTCCAAGGAAGCAACATTGACTTTATCGAATTCACGGTGGCAACTTGCATCAAATGCACATGAATTAGAGGAAGTCACTTCTTCCATCCATGCATATGCTTCATGAGCTAGCATGAAGAAATGCTTTCAAAAGTTTCCAATACTAGCTTAATGTTCAACAAGATTATGGAGAAGATACGGATGTTGTCGATGGGCTCAACAACAATTCATCCTGGTTTCCATATAAAGGGAATTCCACAATTATGTGAACATGGTGATAGCATTGCATTGGTTAGACCAAAAGATATAATGGAGTATGCTCGAGGAGGAACCACGAGTAAGACAACATTACGAACATCGTTGGTTCTGATTTGATTTGAGAATAGCCCACACTCAAATCAAAGTTTTGATAAGATAATAGGTCCAAAAACTGATCATAGGGACCAGTCGATGAATATATCATCTTTCTTCAACATACAGACAAGATATCCCTTAACATGAACTAAGTCGGACAAGCTTTTATCTTACAGCTCTCCAAGTTGATGTATAGCTTAACCAACTAGCTCAGGGTATCCAACACGGATTCTTGGAGAAAGGGTGGTTTACAGGAATAAACCAACTTGATCACGAACTCAACATAAGGGTCAGGGGACAACCTGGTAATACTTCCGAGAAGATATTCAGAAAATCACGAACCACCAATATGCTACTAAGCTCAAGAACAATCTTGCTTTTCAGGGCAAGACGATATGATCAAACAAGCAACGGATTGACACAATCCTAACTCATTGATCAAAGAGTGCACCGGAAATAAGGACTGGGTAGCAGGATCAACCTTAGGGTGATGATTCAATAATCAACATGCAAGAATGAGGTTGTTGTCCATTTAACTACCAAGCAACGGAGTTGCTAGGAGTATATATTTCACACATCATGATTCACTTGTCGGCATTCCAGTTGCGACAACACGGAACCGAGGAATGGATAATGATGGCGAGAAGTATCACTATGTCAAGAGTTCATATAATGGTGTGCAATTCCCATGATATTCTTAATATAAATATGGTAATACTCCAAGGTAGAACAGAGCAAAAGATGGATTGCATTTGATCTGCGGAATACAACTTCTTTAACCCAATCCTGGATATGGATGAGGTATTGGATTTTGTTTCTCCTAGTCATTCCGAATAGAATGGCTTGGCGGACCACAAGAGTAATAGGCATCGATGAACATGGTTGCACAACTACTCCTGTCTATCAATTGATAGACGAGGGTCAGAAGACAACTAAGAGGGACAACTCAAAAGAACATATGATTCTCTGAGTTGTGGATGCATGAATTAGAATGTCGAACGAGTTCAACATGTTTCTTCCGGACAATTCATGCAGAGAGGTAGGACTGGCAGGTTCACAACATAGAATCAAGAACTCATCGAGAGCACTCTGGTTGTGATCTTTTGGTTTGGCGAAGAACTTCTGCCATAAGTAGTACATGGTATTTGGAAGAAGGAAATACCACGGACATCAAGGACTATCGCAAAGGTTACTAATAACCTAAAGGAACGAGAAAACACTAACAACATGAGGTAGATAGGGTGAATCTCGGGTTCATAACCCAGGAGTGGAATACTTACTAACTAAATTGCATCATGGGATGATTTCGAGAATAATGGCCAGAATCATCACACTGGGAACGCAAAACATGGTCCGATTACTAGGTGGCACTCTAAGACACCTAGGGTCATAATAATAACTCCAACATATATGTCAAGGTAACAGAGTACCTCAACTCACCGTTTAGTGTGGGTAACCTGGCCAGAAAGGTCATCGAAAACAGAGGGAAAGGATTTTGCAATTGCATCATATTATTTAGAAACCTGGGATGACTCGGACAGCATAATGGTTGTAAATGCTCAAAAAGATTGGAGACATGCTACAAAAATGGTGGCATAGACACTCAGAAGCACAATATCAAGGTTTCGAGATCAACAGTTAACATACAGAAGTAGTAGGAACTGAACCGAGGCTTAAGTCCAACAATTCTATAAGTCTACGGATTAGTAACACGTGATCCTGATAGGAAGAAGAGAAAGCCTAGTTCCTTAACCCCATAGGAAAGATAAGATGACTTAGTCAGAAGGCATAAGGTATAAGGAGTAAAAAGAGTCTTATGTTCCATCCCACAATCAATTCCCTTATATAACTAAGAATTTCTAGACTCAACTTCCACCAGTTTGGCTTGGTAATCCTACAGGCAGTCAGGCTCTGATACCAACGCTATAAGGACCCCGATCCTATGCCACACCGATCTAGCATGTAACACCTCATATCACTTTGCGGCCTCATGCATGGTATTCCCACGGGTGTTGCCTTACCAGGCCCGGGACCGTTTGCGCCTTTTGGCTCATGTATATGATAGTGTTGCTAGCATCCATATGACAAAGAACCCGGGCTGCCATGGTTAGTCGTAAACCCAAACTGGCACTAACTTACAGGGACAGGCATACATGACCCAGCAACGAACGTGTCGGTCATTAGTGAGTGAATCCAGGCTGTAGCAGCTATGCTAGCAGGACTCTGGTAAACCGGGCTGTAGCAGGCTAACAGGACTCCGGTAGACACCGCGTGACATTTCCCCAAAGGGATAGACACAGGAACGAAGAAGGACACATGCCGGCCAACCTAAGTGTTCCGGAGCAGTAGCAAGCTACCAAGGCTCAGTGGAAGCACTAGGAGACATTTCCCGGTAAGAGAGGCTACCAAGGATAAACAACTAGATAGTCAGATCCCACACATACCAAGCATTTCAATAACATACACACAATATGCTCGATATGTGCAAATACAACATGGCATCACAACATGACTCTACAACTCAAGTATTTTATTCAATAGGCTCCGAGGAGCGAGATATTACAGACATGGGTCTCATGACCTAACATTCAGAGCATACAAGTCAAAGCACAAGCGGAAGCTTAACATGTCTGAGTACAGACATCTACAAATGAAAAGGGCTGAGAAGCCCGACTATCTACCAGATCCTGCCGAGGAACAAGATCGTAGCTGAAGTAACAAGCTAAACATCGAAGTCCATGCGGAACTACTAGCGAGACTGAAGTCTCTCTACAAAACATAAAATAGGCAAACATGAGTACAAATGTACCTAGCAAGACTTACATCAGAACTAACTACATATGCATCAGTATCAACAAAGGGGGATGGTGGGGTTTAACTTCAGCAAGCCAGCTTTGACTCGGTGGCTATCCTGAACTACGCCTGCAAGTAACTCTTTTGAGGTGGCGCACACGAGTCCACATATTCACCATATCAATACACCACTATGGATCCGCTCCCGTATCCCTACGAGAACGCCATCCATAGCACTCACGCTTATCTTGCGTATTTTAGAGTATCCACTTTCACTTGTCTATGAACTGTATAGGCAACCTAGAGGTCCTTTACCGCGGACACGGCTATTCGAATAGATGATGTTAACCCTGCAGGGGTGTACTTCTTCACACACGCTCTCGCCACTTACCGCCATGTACACGTCATGTATCTCGGCAACCTTCAAGCGGAAGCCTGGCGAGGGTGTCGGCCATGGCCTACCTAAATACTCAAGTCTCTACTCCAGGTTTATCGCCTATTCAGGTTCCATCCGCAGGGAGTCCGGCCGAAGTTTCCACATACGGCCCCGAACGATGTGTGCAGGGTTTCAGAGACACCAAATGGGCGCCCGATACACTGTGCCACGTGCCTACTGCGTCACAGCCCACCTCTCGGGTCAGGGATGCCCACGGCCTCCAGCATACTACAAACACCAGAAACTACTTGCAACTCCCGGACAGAGGACAAGGGTGATTAAGAAGCCGAGAGGGTCAATTAAGGATCCCAATGAGTGGTAGTAACTGTTCATGGATCACAAACACAGAACTCGGCTCCTAAGGACGGCTTCAATGAGACAACCCACCATGTACTCCTACATGGCCTCTCACCGCTACCTTTACCAAATCATGTTCACACACTTAGCTCACACACAGTATGACATGTTTACACACCTCCGATTCATCCCCGATGAATCAGACCTGACTCAACTCTAAGCAGTAGCAGGCATGACAAAAAGCATGAATGAGTAGGCACATCAGGGCTCAAACAACTCCTACTCATGCTAGTGGGTTTCATCTATTTACTGTGGGAATGACAGGTCATGTAGAGGAAAAGGGGTTGAACTACCGCAACAAGTAACAAATGAATTGATGTTGTCCTAATGCATAAAAGGGAGCAGGAGCGAGAGAGTGGGATTGTATCGGAATGAACAAGGGGGTTTTGCTTGCTTGGCACTTCTGAAGATGGTATAGCTCTTCATCGGTGTCATCGAACTCATCGTCGGAACACGTCTACTGAGAGGGAACAAATACTGGCAACACAGAAGGAAACACAATCAATGCAATGCACAATATGATGCATGATTATGACATGGCAATATGCTATGGTTTGGACTAGTGCAACTAGCAGCAGATTAAATGGAGTTGGTTTGAATCTAAGATTCAAATTCAAACTCCATATATGACATTTCAAATGCCATCAATTCAAATTGTTGTATACAGCAGATTTAAGTTGTTCAAACATGCATGATAATGCCATAAACAGATTCTTTGGATTTTTCTGATGATTTTTCATATATAATTTATCTTATTTGGAGTTATAGATATTTTTCTATGAATTTTAGAAGTTTATACAATTTTCTGGAATTTTCTGAATTATTTTAAAAACAGATACTATTTACTGCGTCAGCATGATATCAGCACTACAACAGCAGGTCAACGGAGCTAGTCCAGGTCAAACCTGACGTGTGGGGTCCACACATCAGTGACACATGAACTAATCCTAGTCAAACCCAGCGCTGATTGGGGTTTGACCAGGGGTGGGGCCCACTGTCAGTAGCTATAGGGTGCTTAGCTGGCTGGGTTAGCGCCTAATGACGGAGCCACGTCCGCTCGCCGGAGTTTGGCCGGCAGCAAGCATTCCGCGCGGCAGAGCTGCTACTGGGCAGCGCTAGGGGCTGCGTTTAGGTGCAGGGAGACTACCAGGAGGGAGCCCGTGCTCTTCCGCATCCAATGGAGCAGGAAGGAGCGGACGCGGTGCGCTGTACTCACCGGAGTCGAGCTCCCGGCGGCGGCCGGAGCTCGGCCATGCACGAGCAGGGGGCTGCAGTGCACTAGCGACCCAAAGGACAGGTTGGGCGGTGTCGCTGGGCTACCTGGAGCACGACGGCCAGCAGCGCAAGGCGAGGCAAGCTCAACAGCGGATGGAGCATCGGCAATGGCGGACGGCGAGCTTCGGTGACGGCGGAAACGACTCTACGGCAACCTACAGGCCATGGGGACAGGGGGAAACGGTGAAGAAGCTCACTGGCAGGTTGAAGCGCAGCTCAGCAAGCTCAGGAACGTCCTGTGTGCGGTAAATCGACGGTGGTGGTGGTCGGAGCCCGAGGTGGAAGACGATGGTGACGAGGTCGATGCAGGGCTTCCCGGCTCACTTGGCTCGGTGAGAATGAAGAGTAGGTCGAGGCGGAGCTCTGGAATGCGTCAGGGAGGCGAGGGAGAGGCTCTGGGCGCGACAACAGGGGCGGCGGCGACGGTGGCATTCGGCCATTCGCAGGAGAGAGAAACAGAGGAGGGGGAGGAGCACAGTGAGAGTGAGAGGGGTCGGGGGGTTGTGTGGCGTCTCCGTGGCGTCGTCTAGGAGCACCGGGGAGGAGCGAGGCAGGCAGGGAGGAAGGAGGTTGCCGGCGCGGGGCGGGCACGCGCCTCCGTCCTTTTGGCGGGGGAGGAAGACGACAGGAAGGTGGCGGTGGTGGGCTGGGCCAGCTCCTGGGCCAGCCAGGTGGGATGCAAAGGTGATACCAGGTGAGTCCTTCTCTCTCTCTCTTTTTATTTTTGTTTTTCTATTTTGCTATTTTGTTCTAGGCTTTATTAAAAATACCTAGACAGATCCAGAAATCATGAAACTTCTCAATGCCACTATTTGGAAAATAACCAACAGCAAACATTTTAGTTTATGATTATTTGAGCATTTAAAATATTTTATAGCATTTAAATGCCCAACTGCAAATAGAATATGATTTAATTCAGAGCCCAAATATGTCATAGAAAAATGTGCATCACCTCTAGTTGATGTTTACAGCATTTTCCATAAATGATGAACATTTTTGAAAGCCATTTGGATTTACTGAAAATATTTTAGGTGAACCTAGTGAATTCTCTTGATGCTAGGGTTTAGGCAGTCCCCATTTCAAGTTCATTTGAAACTTAGACATGATGACACTCATGAGGCTATCCTAGTGCATTGCCAGAAGCTAGGAATGTGACACCTCTTTAGTGTAAATAAATGAGTTTGCCCTGGCAGGCTATCCTTCCGACCCTCTTTTTGTCTGCCGAAGAACCTTATCTGCCGGGTTATAGACAGAAGGACCAGCCCCCCGCCAACTTCTCTTTATCAAAGGCAACTACAACCACCCTGGCTGAAGCAGCGTTCAGGCCAGGAATGGGAGCACCTAAGTCTAAAAAGGAGCGGTGAGGTTTTCTAATGCATAGGTTATAGCTTATGTAACATGAATGGACGAGAGGTTGAACTTATCTGTTTGGCTTGTCGGGACCGCAGTGCCGGGCAATCTTCTCGCTCCTTTGTTGAAGCCGAGTCCATAGTGAGAACCTGTAACTTCATGCAGATGAGAATGAATGCAGGATGCAATCCTATCTATATGCATATGCAGATGCTCATGAAATGATTATGCAGCAATCTGAAATGCTCATGCATGCATGCAATCTAGGTTAGGGCCCCTCTACATCGCTTCTTTATTTTCTCTTGCACGGGGTCATCGCCCTGGCTTTGTACAAGGGGTTACATGCAACTGAGACAAGGCCTCTACAAATGGGTGGCTGTCGAACGGGGCCCGGCAGCCTCGCACCTTACGGGTAGAACTTGTGGAGATGCTCAATATTCCATGAGTTTTGCAACAGAGTGCCATCTCCGGTATCCAGACGGACTGCTCTAGGTCTAGTGACTCGTACGACCCGGTAAGGGCCCTCCCACTTTGGTGACAGCTTTTGTGTACCCTTGGCGGACTCAACACGCCTAAGGACAAGGTCATCTTCCTCAAAACTCCGGGCTTGAACCCTGTGGCTGTGATAGCGGCACAGGGCTTGCTGATAGCGTGTAGCACGTGTAGCAGCTCGGAGACGGTTCTCCTCGAGTAGCACAGCGTCGTCACGCCGGTGCTGATCTTGCACGATCTTGTCGTAAGCAAGTACTTGAGGTGACCCGTAAATGAGTTCCGTTGGGATAACTGCTTCTGCCCCGTAGACCGGGGAGAAGGGAGTCTGCCCGGTAGCTCGGTTTGGTGTCGTTCGAGGGACCAGAGAACTACCGGCAGCTCCTCGATCCACTGCATGACGTGCTTCTACAGTGTATCAAAGGTTCTTGTCTTGAGTCCGCGTAGCACTTCAGCATTCGCCCTCTCAGCTTGTCCATTGCTCCGGGGGTGTGCCATAGAGGCGAATGAGATCTTGCATCCGAGGGCATGAACATATTGCATGAAGGCACAGCTCATGAACTGGGTGCCGTTGTCAGTGATGATCCTTGCCGGAACTCCCAAATGACACACCAGATCTTTCAAGAACTTGATAGCTGACTGAGCAATCACCTTTCTCACGATAGTCACTTTCGGCCACTTTGTAGACTTGTCAATGACGACGAACAAGAATTCAAAGCCCCCGATTGCTCGGGGGAAGGGGCCGAGGATATCGAGCCCCCATACCGAAAATGGCCATGATAGAGGGATTGTCTGAAGCGCTTGGGCAGGCAGGTGGGTTTTCTTGGAATGGAACTGGCAGGCTCCACACTTCGTGACTAGCTCGACCGCATCTTCGAGGGTTGTGGGCCAGTAGAATCCTTGTTGGAATGCTTTCCCAACTAATGCCCTTGATCCAATGTGGGAGCTGCACATTCCTTTGTATATCTCAGCCAGCAGTTCCTTTCCTTCTTCCCGGCAGACACACTTTGATTTCACACCATTGGACCTCCTTTTGTATAGAGTGTCATCAACAAACTAATACGTACTTGCCCTCCGGACTACTTTTTCAGCTTCATCTTGATCACCGGGAAGCTCTCCGGTTTGGAGGAAGCGGACAATGTGCCTTGCCCAAGTTGGAGCATGTGGCTCGGCAACAAGGACTAGCGGCACCTCCTCTGTTGCGGGAGCACTGGCCTCGTGCGCGGGGTCCATGGACCCGGCAGGAGGGGGTGGTCCTGTAGGCTGTGAAGAGTTGTTTCCGGTAGGGTCTCTGCTAGGAGCGGACGGCTCTACCGGGAGATGCTTTCCGATGTCCAACTTTCTTCTCTTCCGGGCCATTATTGTTGGGGATACGGAGGGCTGAGTAAGACGGAGAACAAAAGTCCCTGATTCCACTGGAAGCTTCTGCGCAGCACACTTTGACAGATGATCAGCTATGCTGTTTTCCGCACGGGGTACGTGCTCTGTTTGTAATCCGTCAAAGTGCTCCTCCAATCTTCTCACTTCCTCGACGTATGCCTCCATCAATGGAATTTGATAATCCTTGTTAACTTTCCTCACCACCAACTGTGAGTCTCCTCGAATGATCAGTTTCTTAATTCCCAATTCTGCTGCAATCCTGAGTCTGGCAAGGAGCCCTTCATACTCTGTTGTATTGTTGGTGGCTTCTTTCCATGCAAAATGCATCTGGACGACGTACTTCAAGTGCTCCCCGGAGGGGGCAACAAGAAGCATGCCAGCCCCCGCACCTTGCAGGGAAAAAGCACCATCAAAATACATAATCCATTCTTGGGGTGATTCCTTGCCGGGGACAACTGCCTCTGTCACTTCCTCGTCAGGGGTTGGCGTCCATTCAGCAATAAACTCTGCCAATGCCCTACTCTGGACAGTTGATGTTCTCTCAAACCTCAAGCCAAAGCTGGATAGCTCCAAAGTCCACTCCACTATTCTGCCGATAGCCTCTGGGTTTCGGAGTATCCGTTGCAACGGGAAACGAGTAACAACCGTGATCTCATGGGCTTGGAAGTAGTGGTGCAGTTTCCTTGAGGCCATGATGAGGCCAAAGATAAACTTTTGCACGCCAGAGTACCTCGACCTAGCCCCATGTAAAAAGGGAGTTGCCAAAGTACAGTGGGTGCTACACCACTTTCTTCCTTGCCGCGTCCTTGGGGTCGTCATCGTTGTCGTGCTCGCTGCGGCTCTGATCCCCATCTGGCCCTGCCGGACTCTGCTCATTCTCTTCCTCATCCACTTCTCGCTGTGCTACCAAAGCTGCACTGACCACTTGGTTTGTTGCCGCCAAGTATAACAATAACGGCTCCCGAGGCTTGGGTGCAACCAGGGTTGGCACAGAGGACAGGTACGTCTTCAGCTCTTGCAAAGCTGCATCTGCTTCAAGGGTCCATTTCATGGGACCTGCCTTCTTCAAAATTTTGAAGAACGCCAGAGCATGCTCGACAGACTTGGAGATGAATCTGCTAAGCGTGGCAACACATCCCATCAGGCGCCTCACATCTTTCACTGTCCTTGGCGCTTGGATCTGCTCGATGGCCTTGATCTTGTCGGGATTAGCTTTGATCCCCCTGTTGGACACAAAGTATCCAAGCAGCTTGTCGGAGGGGACGCGGAATACACATTTCTCTGGGTTTTGCTTCAAGTTGATCTTGCGCAGATTTGCAAACATCTCCTCCAAATCCTGAACGATAGTTGCTCTGTCCTTGGTTTTGACCATAATGTCATCCATATAAGTCTCAATGTTTCTGTGCAGCTGAGGTTCAAAACCAATCTGGACTAGCCTTGCAAAGGTGTACCCGGCACTCTTTAATCCGAACGGCATGTGGACAAAGCAGTACGTACCGCAAGGAGTGATGAATGATGTCTTCTCCTCGTCCTCCTCTGACATGAAGATCTAGTGGTACCCAGAATAGGCATCCGGGAATGAGAGCAAATCACAACCTGAGGTGGGATCCACTATCTGATCAATGCGCGGCAAGGGGAATGGGTCCTTTGGGCAAGCCTTGTTGAGGTCTGTGAAGTCAATGCACAGCCTCCATTTCCCGTCCGCCTTCCGGACTACTACTGGGTTTGCTAGCCAAGTGGTATGTAGCACTCCTCTGACCAAACCAGCTGCTTCAAGCTTCTTGATCTCTTCTGCAATGAATTGTTGCCTCTCCAAGGCCTGCTTCCAGACTCTCTGCTTAATAGGTCTGGTGTGTGGGCATACAGCAAGGTGGTTCTCGATTACCTCCCTAGGAACACCGGGGATATTAGATGGTTGCCAAGCAAACACATCTTATTCGCCCGCGGGAAGGCAACGAGCGCGCTTTCCTATTTGTCATCGTGGGTGGCACTGATGGTAAAAGTACCATCAACACCAGCTAGCCCTGTTGAGACATTTTTCACTTGAGGAGCAGCGACCCTGGATCTCTTGCTGTTGGAACACTCTGGCACGTCGTCAATGGGTGTCGTGCACTTGGAGGGGGCATGCTTCCCGGACTCTTTGCCAGAGGTCCTACAACCATGTTTCTTCCCTTCGCCCTCCTTGGCGGGAACCGCTGCCGCCGCGGCCTCTGTCGCGACCGTGTCCCTGTACATATTGTCCACACAAATGATAGCATCTTTCTCATCTGAGGGGATGGTGAGGACTCCCAGTGGCCCGGGCATCTTCAGGGTATTGTAGGCATAATGGGATGCCACCATGAACTTAGCCAAGGTCGGGCGCCCGAGGATCCCATTGTACGGCAGGGGGAGATCAACTACGTCAAACACAATCTTCTCAGTCTGGTAGTTAAGTTCTCCCCCAAATGTTACTGGCAATGTAATCTTCCCTTTAGGATGACTCCTCCAGGGTTGACTCCTTGAAACGTGCATGTGACCTCTAATTCTTCCTCTGCTATCTGAAGCTTGCTGATAACTGCCGAGGAAATCAGATTCAGTCCGGCCCCACCATCCACCAACATCGTTGTGACCTTGAGGTTGTGAATTGTTGGAGAAACCAACAAAGGCAGGCATCCTACCGCAGTGGTGCGGCTAGGATGCTCCTCTTCATCAAAGATGATGAGTGTACGAGGGATCATTTGAGTGGCTTCCGGGCCTCCGGCGCTGATTCCACGACATTGACATCCCGAGCACACTACTTGAGTTGGCGATGGGAGGCGTGCAAAGATGCACCTCTGTCAATGCACAGGGCGTCTGTGGCCTTCTGGAACTCCTGCTCACTGGTTTCTTCTTCATCCCCCTTGTCACTCTTATCATTACATACTTCTTTCTCCTGGCCCCTGGCAGGTTTTCCTTTGTTCCGAAAGGACTTGCCGAGGCGATTTGCTTCATCGCCCCGGCCCTTACCGCCAGCGACATTCTGACCCTTTTCTTGTCACGTTTCTCATATTATGCTCTCTGTCTCTTGACCAACTGCTCAACTTGGTAGCACTCCTGAAGGTCGTGGCCCTTGGTCCGGTGGATCTTGCAGTATGGGCCATCACCCTTCCCGGCCTTCTCTGCAGCTGCGGCTTCCCGGCAATCGGCGCACGCGGCAACTTCCTTGCTGGGGGCCTCAGTCTTGGCGATCTTGTCGGTACCAGGGGTGCCTGACCCTTCAACGGTCAATACTGCTTTATCCCTTTGCTTCTTACTGCGCTTCTTAAGCTTCTTCTGACTGGCGGATTCATCATCATCCTCTGAATCAACACCAATGCAATCTTCTTCTCCAGGAAAATTTCTTCCTTCATCCATCCGGGCACACTTATCTACTAGGGTGTACAACTCCTTCACAGTTTTGGGCAACCGCACGTTCGTCTTGGCACGAATTCGACGGTTGCGCACATTGGACTGGAAGGCGGCTATCACGGCTGCTGGGTGGATATTTGGAATATTTCTATGAACTTTACTAAACCTTTGTGAATACTTACGGAGGGTTTCTCCTTCCTTTTGTTGGAGAAGCTACAGATCGCTGGGGCGGCCCGGCTCCTGGTGGCCACCGGTGAAAGCGCTGATGAACTCATTGCATAGGTCCGCCCACGACGAAATGGAGTTCTCCGGCAGGTGCATCAGCCAGGACCTCATGTTGGATCTGAGTGCCAACGGGAAGTAATTGGCGAACACCTTCTCATCTCTTTCCCAGGCAGCCTGAACAGTGATGGTGTAGATGCTCAGGAATTCTGCCAGGTTCAGTCTTCTGTCGTACTTCTCAGGTATCTCCGGCTTGAACGTGCAAATGGACGGCCAATAGACTTGCCGCAGCTCATGGGTGAAGGCAGGGCACCAACCTTGAAGGGCAGGAGCCCGTCAACGCCAAGAGTGGGTTCGTCGATGTCAGGGCCGCCCCGCCCGTCGGCTCGGAGGAGGTTGCCGTGGCATTGCTCGACGATGCAACGTGTCCTCTCCGCCCATCTTTCGGGGTTCGTCATTGGCCTGGACACGCTTGAGGGTCAGAAGAGCCCATCGAGGCGTCATCGGGGTCTTGATTTGGTCGCGCCCGCGCCGGCCGCCGTGGAGGGGATTGCACAGTGGGACGGTTCCCCCCGTACAGCAGCGGCATGAGCCGTAGCCGTTGCTTGGGGAAGTTGTGGCGGGGCGGCCCGTCGTGAGCCTTTAGCTTCCGCAAAACCGAGCAGACTTTGGATGGTGGCACGCCATTCGTCCATCTGCTTGGCCGATGGTGGGAACCTTAGCAGCAGCTGAGCCCGCGCCATGGCCTCTGAGGCTGTACTTGGCATGGATGATGAAGAAGTCGATTGCACCGTTGCTCGGCTCCTACCGGAGCCAGCGGCAGCTGCACTGCACCTCCGTTGCTGCGGTGCAACCACCTGAGCAGCAGGGTGGTGAGGCAGAGGCGGCCGAGGGCCATCAGATCCATCGGGCGCACCAGTTCGGTCGGCCCGTCCTGAGCAGAGCGCGCGTGCAGTAGTCGCGCCCGCGGCGAGGACAGCTATAGGGCGGTGGCTCGCCCCAGACCGAGCGCCATCACTGTGGCTGCGCCCGTCAACGGTCGGAGCACGGCCGTTGGGGGGTTGTTGATGTAGCTCTCCTCCGGCATCTTCTGCTTCCGCGTCGGCCGCAAGGGGGATGGTGGCGGTGTCGCCGGCTCCGGCCACATCCCCTGCAGTGTTCGCTTCCTCGTGCGTCTCCGTGCCCCCCGCGGAATTGGAGGCCACGGGTAGCAGGGCCTTCGAGGTGGACGTATGAGCTGAAGGAGATGATTTCTTCTTGGGTGCCATGGTCGATGGTGCCGTCGATGATGCAGATGGCGATGAAGATGATGCGTTGCTTACGTCTTCATGTTCGCGCAAGCGATCCCCCTACCTGGCGCGCCAAAGATGTCGCGGGGAACCACGACCACCTATGGGACCAGGATGGCCCCTTGCTGGTTCGACAGGGGGGAGTCGCGTTGCACAAAGAGCAGACCAACGCAAGGTAGCATGACAGGGATCGCACAGGCAATTTTACCCTGGTTCGGGCCGCCGTGAGGCGTAAAACCCTACTCCTGCTTTGGTGGATTGATTGGGGAAAGGTGGTGGTGGTGTGTAGTACACTTTCCCGGCAAGGGTTGCCTTGGGAGATCGACGACTACGCTCGTATGTGGGTGACTGGTCTAAACTTCCCAACCTCTGGAATCGTTGCCATGGGCCTCCTTTTATAGATCAAGGGGTTATCACAGTGGCAAATTAGTCAGTAGACACTGATATGATAGCAACAGTGCTATCATACCTAACTCTGGAGGCTAACAACATGCATTTATGCGCTGCTTAGTCATATCGTTGGTTGCCCGGTAAGGCCTGTCGGGCTGATTCGCCAGCTCCACGCCCGCTCGCTTGACACGTCAGTGGACGGGTGTCATCTGTGGGTTTACTTGGTAGGAAGTGGCCGCCATGTGGCGAATGGCTGCCACCTAATCATCTTGCGTCTTGACACCGCACTAATCCACGACGTGGGTCGTGGTGGAGCAGTCGGTGGGGTGTCTTGGTCTCCGCGAGCCCCGGCAGGCCCTGCCGGGGCACCTAGGATCTTCTCCTTCTCGGGGTGGCCTCGCCCCTTGCCGGGCTCGCCTGCCCGGCAAAGGAGGCCTCTCTTTTGACAACATCTGGTCCTTCTGCCTTAGTCTTTGTCCCTTCTGATCTGCTAGTTGGTTCTTCGAATCTCTTGGTCTCTTGCTCTTGTTTCAATCTTGATCTTGTGCATGTGCACAGTCAGGTCAACAGGCCCTGGGTCTGTTGCACCGACAGTGTTGCTGGGTTAGCTGCTTTTTTTGGTTTTCAGAAGGTATTACTTAGTTTTTTGTTTTTCTTTCTTTACTGTGTTTTTCAACGGTTTAGTATATTTTTTTTTTTCTTCCTTCTTTTTTGTTTTCATGTTTGTTTTTTACTGTTTATTTATTCTCTTGTTTTTATTTTGTCTTCTCTTTTTCATTTTTTCACCTGCTATATCATGAAGATTTATTAAAAAATTGACAATTTTAAATGACTATGAAGATTTTTTAAAAATTTCTTGAACATTTTAAAAAAGTTATGAATATATGTATATCTACTAAAACTCTAAGCTTCCTTCTCGTCT
>NC_041383.1:113550078-113550641 GCF_002162155.2 Triticum dicoccoides
GGTTTCTTACTTTTTTATATTTTCGTTTCTTTTCAATTGTTTCACTTTATCACTTCCTAGTCCATGAATATATTTATTAAAGTTATGAACATTTTTTTAAGTTCATGATCATTTTTTAATTTGCAAACTTTTTTGCAAAATTGCAAAGTTTGTTTGGAATCCATGAATGTATCTTCACGAAGAGTTTTATTAATTCTCCATATTTTAATATCCAATATTCATTAACATACATCTCTTTCGGTTTAATGAACTTCTTAACAAAAACGATAGCTAGTTTTTTTCTCAACTAGCAGTAGACGACCGGAAAGAAAAGGACAAGTGAGCGAGCGAAGCATGGAGATAAGTTGAGCGAGTGAAAGCTTCATATGCCGGCCCATGTGAGCATTATAAGAACAATTATAGCAATTCTACGGTTTTAACATGGAACAACAGCTCCCAAAGGACCCACGCAACCAACACGAACGGATACCGACGTCCAAACGTATAAGGACTCCACTTTCCTATAAACCTACACACACGAACTATTACGGGGCTTTTACTTAATCATTCCAACTAACTAACCC
>NC_041383.1:113550991-113554516 GCF_002162155.2 Triticum dicoccoides
ACGGGTAACCGCACCCGTCGCCGCCGGGAACCCTCCCCCTCCGCCACCCCCGCTGCGCCGCCGCTGGAGGGTCGGTCGGCGAAGCCGCGCCGCGCCCCGGGATGGCGGCGGCAGGGCGGATCCGTTCCCCCGCAACCCCCCACGCGCTTCCCCGCCTCCGCCTCGCGCCCACCAGATCCACCGCCGCCAGGGGATCCCCCTGCCCACTTCCGCCGCGCCGCGCCGGAGTGCCAGCCGGCAAGGCCGTGTCGCGCTCCAGGAAGGTGGCTGCAGGGCGGATCCGTCCCCCGCGCGCCATCCACCCCCCGCCCTCTGCCCCCGGCTCCGCGTCCTATTGCTCCTGCGTGGGTGGCCTCTTCCCAACTGCTGCACGTCTCTGCCGGTCCGCGGCGGGCGCGGCGGGCCGGCCACGGCTGCTCGGCGCCGCCCCCTGCAGTCCTCCTCTCCTCCCTCCGTGTGCGGCCCAGCTCTGCTGGTGCTGCTGGTCTTGGGTTGGACACATGTACTGCGGCCGGTCGCGGAGGTGCTCGCGGCCTCCCTTCCTGCAGGCAACCCCCTTCGTCACCGGCGGTCCTTCCTCTCCCCCCGAGCCACGGCGACAGCTCACGCGGTGGCAACGAGACTACAGTGTTAGTGGCAGTCTTGAAGCCCCTCGAGGAGGGTACTTGCTGGAGCTACTCCGGTCCCGGCGACCTTGGACCTGCGTCTCTCCGGTGTCCATGGCTGCCAGCGTCCTTCGGCGGGTGGCTCCGGCCTCGGTGACCCAGCGGCTGCGTTCCTTCCAGCTCGCGTGGCTCCCCGATGTTCCGACGGCTATGGCCACGGTAGCTAGGATCTGCGTCCCTCCCGTCCTAGCTTGCCGGCGTTGTTGTTCGCCGTCGCCCAACCCTCCTTGTGGTCTGCTTCGCCTCCTGCCCTACCTTGTACACCTCAATGCTTCCACTTTGCTAGATCCGTGCTCATGAGTTCGGAGGCGGTGCCATCCTCCGACGGCAGATGCAGCCCCGCCAACTCCCTTCCGACATGGTGGCTCTGACCGACGTTGTCCTCCTCATCTTCATTTCCAGACACGGTGGCTATGGGATTGCTCAGCCTCAGGCCAGGGAGAAATCCCTGCTCGGCTTACCGACGCTGGCAGCGGCGGCATCTGCGGATGTCGTTTCCTTCTTGGAAGCGTTGTCAAGGCCCTCGGCTGCGCCCCTCTTCGAGCTCAGGGGAAACCCTAGGTCTGGTTCCTCTGGACCGGATGGCGGCGGCGTCTCGGCGTTGTCCTCCTTCTTGAAGGCGCTATCTTGCTCGCTCGCGGTGTCCCCTGTTTCGGTTCTAGAGATGTTGGTGCTCTTGTTGGTTCGGCATTGCTGTGCTTGGGCTGGGTTTGGTAGGTTTAGCTGTGATGTATCCTCTATTCGGGCCGAGCATCCCTTGTTCCCCTGCTCCGGGCACCATGTTCACGCCTATCTGCGTTCGTGTGATGTGTTGTACCCTTAACTGTACTCATTCTTCCTCCTATCAATGAAATGATACGCAAGCTTTGCGTATTTGCGAAAAAAACTTCTAATCCCAAGCCGCCACGATAGCCAGGTCGTTGATCCCGTGAACCTAGCATTGCTCAAGAACAAATATCGTTTCCAACAACAGCCCAACACGATCTAGGAATGAAATGACCTTCATACAGGACTCCACTTTCATATATAAGAACAAATATCGTTTTCAACAGCAGCAGAACATAACTAAAAACCAAACCAGCATAGATAAAATCAAAACGAAAGAACTGTGATCAGGTACTTTCTACGTGGTCCCTTTTGACTGAAGCCCTCGCGTCGCCCACGCCGGGCGACTCGAGGGGAACCCCAGCCGCCGCCGGCCACCGCCCCTCCTCCCAGCCCCCCGCGTCGCCGCCGCCGGAGGGCCGGCCGGCGAAGCCGCGCCGGACCCAGGGATGGCGGCGGCGAGGCCTTTCTCCCCCCTCCCCCTTCGCCCCACGCCCTTTTCCTCCACCGCTCCTCCAGATCCGCCCCTGTCAGCTCCGGCGGCTTCGTCCGGCGGCGGGAGCGCCCTCCCCCGGCGGTGTTTCCTCGCCAGCTGCGTGTGATGGATCTCCCTCCAGATGCGGCTCCCCCTGCTGCGTTGGTCCGGTCTGCCCATTTGGATCTGGGCCACGGCCGGGGTGCTGCTCTCCGGCCAGCTTGCCGTGGCGGCCGGGCGCGCCCTCCTTGCTGCGTCCACCCTCTACGCCGACCCCCACCACTCGTCCCTCTGCCGTTGCCGGTCTCTGGTGGTTGCACTTCAGCACCAGATCTGGCGTGTTCGGTTGGCCTCGTCAACCGGCTCCCCGTGCTCTCTCGTTGCGGCCTCACGCTGGCCGCGGTGCACCTCGGCCTCGGCTCTGCGTGCTGCAGCCCGGTGTGTTGCTGCTTCTTTGGCCCTCCGTTGCTCGCTTCACAGCTCATGGCTGCCTAGCGCTACGGTGGTGGGTGGCCGACTTGCTCCGGTTGCGAGGTGGAGGAGGCACTGCCGGGTGAAAACTTCATCGACGATGACGGCTGCAGCCGCCATTTTCCCTTCTTGAAGGCGTCGAGTTTGGCATTGTTTCCCTCCCCCCCAAGCTTCTCAGATCCCGAGAGAAATCTTGGACCCGGGGTTCTCCGTGTCAGATGGTGTCGACGTCTCTACGTCGTTTCCTCCTTGGGGGCATCTTCTTGGATTTCTTCTGCTTCGGGTGGACTCGCCTCTTGTTGCTTCATCTCCACCTCGGCTCTGATCCTGGCTGGCCATTGTTCTTGGCGACTCGAGTTGAGCTTGCTTCAACATCCTGGGGGGCCTTGACGACACGCTGCCCTTCGACCTCGGCGGCAGTACACCGGTGTTGCGCCCTTCGGTCTCGGTGGCGCGTTGCCTTCTTGGCTTCGCCGGTGGCACACCGGTGCCGCCGCTCGAACTCGGCTACCCGATGCTCTTCGTTCGCGCCAGTGATGCTTCTCGGTATGCTTCTACTTTGGTGTCTCCTTTCCGTCAGGGCTGTGCTTCATGGTGGTCCGGACGACGATCGCGGGGACATCCTGGGGTGGCCTTGGCAGCACGCTGCCCTTCGACCTCGGCGGCGGTACACCGGTGCCGCGCCCTTCGGTCTCGGTGCTGCGTTGTCTTTTGGCTTCGCCGGTGCACACCGGTGTCGCCGCATGAACTCGGCTATCCGACGCCCTTCGTTCATGCCAGTGATGTTCCATTGTGAGTTGTTGGTCTGGTGCCCGTATGTTTCTCCCTAGGCCTTGTTGTGGTTCATTGTCGGAGGTGGAACAAGCTGCTCAGCGGAGCTCGCTACCCGAGATGTCGGTCTCCAGGGGTTTCGGTTTGGTACTGGTGCCAGCCTTCCCCTCCATTTTGTTTATTTCTTCTAGTTTTAGGCTTTCTCTTGCCCTTTCCTGTAATTTTCTTTCGCGCCTTTGGGCGCTTACTTGTATCTGTACTGACTGCCAAGTCACCTTCGAGTTGGAATATAACAAGCGGTGGGGTTTTTTGCCCCCC
>NC_041383.1:113554546-113557414 GCF_002162155.2 Triticum dicoccoides
TCATATAACCTGCTACAGAATAAAGAGTTAATCCCACGAGCGAAACACGACGCGGTTAGCGCGCGTTTATCCTCTAGTCACTGTTCTGCGTTGCGTTTCTTTTTCCTGATGCCGACTGACGAGGTTAATGGACCGGACAGAGAGTCAGCTCCAAGTGAGTAAATTGCACAGAAGTACCACAATTGGGGCATTGGAAGCAGATTGGTACCAAGTTTGATAATTTTTACATGTCAGTACCAAGTCTGGGGCTATACGTTACAAAAAGGTCTAAACCGCGTATAAACACGTATTGACGGGGCATCTGACCGGCGGGCCCCGCCTGTCGGGTCCCGACGTGGCACTTTTTTTCATAAACACCCCTCCCTTCCCCCCGCACAGAAAACCAGCCGCAGCAGGGGAGGAAAACCAGCCGTCGCCGGCGACCAGTAGCAGCCACGAGGACCCCTCGCGCCTCCTCCCAAGCTCCCCAGCTCGCTCACCAGCACACCGCCGCCTCCTCGTGCTGGGGCTCCTCCTCCCAGCCGCCTCCGCCCGAGGGTCTCGCCGTCCCCGCCCCCAGCCGTCGCCGGCGAGCAGCAGCAGCCACGAGGACCCCTCGCCCTCCTCCCGAGCTCCCCAGCTCGCTCACCGGCGCGCCGCCGCCTCCTCGTGGCCGGGCTCTTCCTCCCAGCCGCCTCCGCCCGAGGGTCGTGTCGGCCCCGCCCCACGCGCCTCGCCGGAGCAGCCATCGCCGGCGACCAGGCCCCCTCGCGGCCTCCTTGTTTCCTCCCTCTCTGTCGTATGAATAGAGGACCAAGGCCGCCCCTCCTGCCCTCCGCCGCGCGAGTCGTCGTCCAGATCCATCGGTTCCCGCGCCCTTCGCCGCTCCCTGTTGCCGGAGTTGCGCCAAGTCCCGCTGACTCTCCTGCTTCGGCTGCAAGCAAGCGAGGCGAGGTGGAGGCCGGGGGCGGGGCGGCGGTTACGGGAGGCAAAGAAGATCGGCTCGAGGGGCTCCTCCCCTCGATCTAGATCGGGCATCGCCGCGCGTGGAGACGATGAACAGTAGCGCCGGCGAAGCAAGGGGGCTTTCTGCAAAAAACATGCCACATCGGCACCCGACAGGCGGGCCCTGCTGGTCAGATACCCCGTCAATACGTGTTTATACGCGGTTTAGACCTTTTTGTAACGGCTAGCCCCAGACTTGGTACTGACATGTAAAAATTACCAAAAGTGATACCAATCTGCTTCCAATGCCCCAATTGTGATACTTCTGTGCAATTAACTCGCTCCAAGCGACAGCAACTGTTCGGCCCGCCGGTCCGCTGCTTGTTTGCTAGTACTACCAGAGCACGCACAGCACAGAGCGCATGGCCATCCATGCGCCGGCTGACAAGAGCATGAGCCAGCCGGATCTACTTGTCGGTGAATGTGCCTGCCCCTGCCTTGCCTGCTGCTCGCCGCTGCCGGTGCGCAGCGTGTGCCAAAACCGCGTCGGTAAAAGCGGCACCCCACTGTGCGGCGCCTGGGCTGGGCATGTGATCGACCACCAGAGCCAGGACGATGGCGGCGTCGCCACCACCGCCCCTTGCGGCCTCGCGAAGCTTTCCGGCCCGATCCGTGCGCCGCAGCTGGCGGCCCTGCGTGTGCGCCAGATTAGCAATGTGGCCACAGATAGCCTCTGGCGGTTCGCTTGGTGGACCATTCCGTTTCCTCCATGGCTGCAACCTCACTCCATGCCTCTTCTTCGTGCAATGCCAAGCCACCAACCCGGTGATAGAAGGGACGCGAGAATCTTGCATCGTTGGTGACGACGCTCGCGACGCGCGCGGGTCGTCGTCCCGGGGCTCCCGGCAGGTCGTGTGCACTTCTATCGCCCGTCTTGAAATGCTCCTGCCACTGTTTATGTTAATAATGTGGTGACAGCCGTTTTGCTGTTCGTTTGCGGTCTTGCAGCGCAGCTCTGCCTATCTATCAGTGATCATGGCATAGGTGGTTGCAGCTTGAAAGCTGTCGTCCATTCATGCAGTGCCGGAGTCAGGATTTGGATATAGGGGGCCCCAAGCAAAGTTGACAAAAAAATGTCTATTGCAAAAGAAAAAAATGTAACTTTGAACGAAGATTATCATGCAACGCCGAAGCAACTTGTAGGCTATTTTCCTTCGAATATTGTGACAAAGTGTCAAAATTAGCATCATAAATCACGCAATCAAAGAACTAAAATTTGATTACAATTTTGATAATAAAAATTCACAATTAAGAGAAATTGGTAATATTAAATTATATTAGACATTCAAAAATTGCAGGTATCTGAAAGTATTGTATAGGATTATCAAAAAACATGCTAGCTTCACCCATCACGCGCACATGGAGTACTGCTAGTTTAATGTGATTTTACCAACCCTTGTATGCAACGCCACTCTAATGACTAAGCGAGCAGATCATACAACGCCCCGCAATGCAAAACAAGCGGTAACAAAAGGCCTTCCTCAACAAATAAATAGGCGGATTAGTAGATGGTAGACAGTGGTGGGTAGTGCTAATCTTGAACCTTCAACCTTGGCTAGTTGGGTGGAGTCTTGAGAATTCACGATTGCAGTGCAGGATTCGTCGTGGTGCTGGCGTCTCTAATCTGGATCAGATCGGTAGAAACCGGAGAGGCAAAGAGGCAGACAACAACCCTAATCACATCGTGGGAGGAGTGTTTAATGTATGACCTGAGAGCGAGGAGGCCCTACATGGGTTTCTGTATGGGCCTTTTCTATTTTGCAGACCTAACGATTCAGGCAAGAGGCCCATGTTTGAGTTAGGGGGGGCCAATCACGTAATGCATCGCTATTTTCTCAAAAGAAAAAACGCAGTGCAGTCGCTAATCACAGGTTCTGCTCGATC
>NC_041383.1:113557672-113603813 GCF_002162155.2 Triticum dicoccoides
CTCCAGAGCGATTTTGCCAAAGATTTCTCCTTCCTCCCAGTCTAAATGAAGATTAAGCGCAATTCTAACATGTCGACCCAAACGGACGCGTATTTTATCTGCTTTTTGTCCGTTTTGGTCGGCGCGTCCGCCCTTATACGTTTGGGTCGGCCGTGCCCCAACTGACCGACTCAGTTCTCGTCCGCGCAGAAAACAATATGAATTTAAAAAAGGCCCACGGCCATAGATCATGCTAGCGGCCATGCCATCGCCTAGAGTTCATGTCCGCCTCCAAAAGAGCACGCAGTTTATGCTTGCGCACTTGCCAGCTATCGGCACACATGCTAGCACACAAAAAGGAGCGGGAGTTCAACCACGCCATCGCGGGGTGGTCACGCCGTGCTGGCGGCGGTCAGACGGCAGCGACGAGTCCGTGCTGGTCTGGGTTTAACCCTAGGTAGAGTAGGGCCTCCCTCATTGTCGCAGCAAGGAGAGTCTTGTTTTCCTCCTGTTGTGCGGCGGCGAACATGGCTTCGAGCTTGCCGGCCGACTGCATGGCCCGTTGCGCGTCCGTCAACTCCTTCTTCTTGGACCGCGCCGTTGTTTTGCGGGCGCCGCGGGGCTTGCCTTTGGCGAAGGCAAGGCCGGTGGCGGCGTCAAGAGTCGGCGCGTCGTCCATGGCGAGTGGCGGGAGTTTTTTTTTTTTAAAAGAGAGAGAAATGGGGTTGGATGTGCCGCCGACTGGTGGGTCGGGGGGAAACTAGGTGGGCGTCCGTTTTATCTCCGCGACGGCGCAAACATTGCCCAAATTTTGGGTCTAAAATGGATAGTGCAATGGACAAAAAGCAGACGCGCGTCTGCTTGGGTCACCGCGTTAGGCCGATTTTTCTATTTGTTTCGATTCGATGTTTGTTTCAATTCGAACGGAGTCGGCGCGTTGCAGTTGCTCTAAGCTTGTTGGATTGGACCAGAGCTCGAGTACCAAGTTGATTAAATCATGTCAGCTGGTCGTGCCCTCCTGCAATCACAAGCTCTTCATTTCCTAGCACGTATGTATGCACGCACGAGAGTGTCTACGTTGCTATAAAAAGTGACGCTCCTCCAATCAACCCCCCTCGCTCGCTCGCCCGCTCGCACCGACGCGCACCACGGTCCCTGTCCGTCACGTTCGGCCCCGCTCACTCCCCAGTGATCCCACTCCCACCACGGAATGCCACCTCCCACTCCAAGAACCAAGCGACCGGAAGCGGCCAGGCTCCTCCTCCTCGCCACCACCCTCCTCCTGCTCCTCACATTCCTCTTCGCCCAGAGCGCATTCGCCGCCGACGGCGGCGGCCAGCATCACCACGCGCGCGCACTCCTCGACGCCAATGCGGACGCGGACGCCGACGCCGTGGACCGGCATTGCGCGGGCATGCTGCACCGGGACGTGTGCGTGTCGACGCTGGCCGGCGTCCAGGGGCTCGCGCGGAAGCCGCTCGGGGAGGTGATCTCCAAGGTGGTGGACCGCGCGGCGTCGGCGGTGCGCGCGGCCGCGTCCAACTGCACGTCCTACCTGGCGCGCCCGCACCGGCTGCGGCTGCGCGACCGCCTCGCGCTGTCCGACTGCCTGGAGCTGTTCGGGCACACGATAAACCAGCTCGGCACGGCGGCGGCCGAGCTCTCGGCCGGCAACCGCAGCGCGGAGGACTCCATCGCCGGCGTGCAGACGGTGCTGTCGGCCGCCATGACCAACCAGTACACCTGCCTGGAGGGGTTCGCGGGGCCGTCGGCCTCGGAGGACGGGCGCGTGCGGCCCTTCATCCAGGGCCGCATCTACCACGTCGCCCACCTCGTGTCCAACTCGCTCGCCATGGTCCGCCGCCTCCCGCAGCGCCGCCGCGGCCGCGCCCTCCGCGCGAGGACCACAAGAAGAAGTACAGGCGAGGCGTTCGAGGGGTACGGGCGCGTGCGGCGCGGGTTCCCGACGTGGGTGGCGGCGGCGGACCGGAGGCGGCTGCTGCAGCAGCAGGGCGTCGGCGTCGGCGCCCCGGACCTGGTGGTGGCCAAGGACGGGAGCGGCAACTTCACGACGGTGGGGGAGGCGGTGGCGGCGGCGCCCAACAACAGCGAGACGCGGTACGTGATCCACATCAAGGCCGGGGGCTACTTCGAGAACGTGGAGGTCGGGGCCGAGAAGACCAACCTCATGCTCGTCGGCGACGGCATGTGGAAGACCGTCATCAAGGCCAGCCGCAACGTCGTCGACAACTACACCACCTTCCGCTCCGCCACGCTAGGTATGTGATGAGTCCAACACAGTCAAATTATTACTGCACAGCCACGAGCCGATCGCGTACTGTTGGGCACGAGCCGAAATCGGCATGCCGACGCCGACGCCGGCATGGCGGCCGGACGAGTAAGCGATCGACGCCGTACTGACGCATTGTGGGTGGGGGATGCAAATGCACGCGGGCGCGTGCGCGGCGCGGCTTGGTCGTTTGCGTGGGATGCCGCTCGTGACCGAGCGTCCGTCCGCGGTACATTGATCACGAGCGTCATCGGTCAGGTAACAACGGGGAACAGGGCCTGCTTCCATTGCTTCTTCTAGGAGACTACTAGGACTAGCACTCTGCCAGTAGCGTACTAGGTGCAGGGACTGGACCACGTCGTGACTGGTTGGACAAATAGTTACAGACAAATGCTAGTGCTAGCTAGGGTGCCATTCGCATTTGGATTGTATTATAACAGTTCATCAGGATCTTCTCTTGTCGGAGTAATGTCTATATCTAGGCCTATTTTAGATACATTCATTCATTTTTATGACAAGTAATTTCGGACGGAAGGGAGTACAAACGATGCACGTACACACCCGGTCGAAGAGCTCACGGTTCGGATATTTTCTGCAATGCGGACTAGAGTCATGGATTGTTGGCATTTGGAGATGTGGAGCACGGGGGTTAGTTAAGTATATCATGGTTAGGCTTGGTAGGTGAGGGCGCCGTGAGCTAGCTAGCCATGTACGAGCACGGCAAACCTACCACACTGATACTACGCGAGCTAGCTCTGCCGGTGTAGACTTGTGGAATTGGAAGTGCGACGGCAGGATGAGGTTGATGGTAGCAGAAACCGATCCTGTGATCTGACCGCATTCAACAGCCACTACTGTACTGCATACAGAGGGAGGCCAACTGTAGCACAATGGAGCACCTTCTTTGGGCGCTTCGATCTCCTTTTCCATTTCTCATCTCTTCTCTTTTGCGCTGAGTGGATGTGAACGAACTGATGTCTGGTGTCTAGCTCCGATCGATCGATCGAGCTGGTCCCCTTGGATCGGAGTGGAGATGGATGGTCCAGCCTCGATCTTCTGCAGGCACCGACACATAGATTCGTCTCAGTCCTGCACTGTAGGTTGCCAAACAGTTAGCACCCATCCAGTGGAGGGCAACACCTAGCACATGCACGCCTTTCAGAACAGAAAGAAAATCGTTTGGTAGTAAAACTCATGTTCAAGCAAGCCACTTATGTCATCCGATACCACCTTAAGCCAAGGAACAAGAGCAAGCCGACGCTGGTCGTGACGATCATTTGAGTCGGGCTAGACCGATCTGTGTGGCCTACCCGGCCGGCCGGACGCGTCCTTGTCCACCACGCGGGCACGCACTTTTCGGCGTTGTCCGGTTGCCCCATCGGTACAAACACACGGACAAGCATGGGCGCCTCAAGATAGATAGGGGACGGGTGTGGTGCAGCAGGGGAGGGCCCTCCACTGCGATGATCCTGGCCACAGCGGAGCCTTGATTAACTCCGTCGCCGAATGTGGCACGCGGTGTGGTTGACACGGCGCTGTCGTCGTGATCGTCCACGGTGTCGGTGCGACGAGACGACGCATCGCCACCTGCAAGACCGCTACCCTCACGTGCGTCTGTTCCTCGCATTCACTCGTCCATGCCCTGGGGCCTGGGCTGGCCGCCCGCCCGCCCGCGTTCGGCTGCACGACGCGGAGCCGCAGACCGCACACGACACGACTTGTACCACACCAGTGCGGCAACCGGCAATAAGTACGCGGACGCGTTCACGTGCAGCAAGAGCCATAGATAGAATCTAGTATCAACTACTACTACTCGCCTGAATGTAATGAGGAACCAGAGCTCATAAAGTTTCAGCTTTGGTAGGTCGATCGATGGCTTGTACTACGTATCTGACCGACATCTGTTAATTTAATTTAATTGTGCAGCGGTGATCGGGACGGGGTTCCTGGCGCGGGACCTGACGGTGGAGAACGCGGCGGGGCCGGCCAAGCACCAGGCGGTGGCGCTGCGGGTGAACGCGGACCTGTCGGCCTTCTACCGCTGCAGCTTCGCGGGGTACCAGGACACGCTCTACGCGCACTCGCTCCGCCAGTTCTACCGCGACTGTGACGTCTACGGCACAGTCGACTTCATCTTCGGCGATGCCGCCGTCGTGCTCCAGAACTGCAACCTCTACGCGCGCCGCCCGAACCCGGGGCAGAAGAACGTCTTCACGGCGCAGGGACGCGAGGACCCCAACCAGAACACCGGCATCGCCGTGCAGGGCTGCAAGGTCGCCGCCGCCGCCGACCTCGTCCCCGTGTTGTCGAACTTCTCGTCCTACCTCGGCAGGCCGTGGAAGACCTACTCCCGGACGGTGTTCATGCAGTCCAAGATGGAGAGCCTGGTGCACCCCCGCGGGTGGCTCGAGTGGAACGGCACCTTCGCGCTCGACACGCTCTACTACGCCGAGTACATGAACCGGGGCCCCGGCGCCAACACGTCGGCGAGGGTGGCCTGGCCCGGCTACCGCGTGATCACCAGCGACGCCGACGCCGGCAACTTCACCGCGCAGGCGTTCATCCAGGGCGACCTCTGGCTCAACTCCACCTCCTTCCCCTACTCGCTGGGCCTCGGATAGAATAGAGATGAGTGGGTTTTTGAATGACAAAATAAGGGGTGGTTCATCTCAGGTTTAGTCAGGAAAGGGGTTATACTAGGCTCTCGTTTCTTCCCGTTCGTCTCTGCTGTACACTGAAGAAAAACTGTTACTGCCAACGTTCAGATCTGCGATACTCATGGGTACTGACTGAGACTATTGTTCAGATCTGTAATAGTCATTGGTACTCATGTAACTGTGCTGGTAGGGTTGGACTCTTTACAACAGAGGACGAAAATTAAAGATGTGTCATGGTTCTAGTGGACAAATGACAAGGGAATCGACAAGGCAAACAGGGAGTGTACATGGAGGAATCTAACGCCACTTATTCACCATTCTATCTAGCCGTGACTCTGATGATGTCCTTAACTGACCTTCTCCAGAAGTTTGCCGTCCCCCTTTTTATTCAATATATGGTCCTGATCTTACAGCCTCGACCTTTGCAGCTCCAGCTTCGCGATCGTGCCGAGATGGACTTCATCAGGGCCGTCGGCGAGCCGCAGTGTCCTAGCGGTTGCCCATAGATGGGACAGGACCGTGTCGGATGAGACCCCTGCAGCGCCGTGGACTTGTATTGCCATGTCAAGCACTTTCAGGGCCATATTTGGAGCCGCCACCTACACAGAGGCCAAATTCACTGAATTTTTGTTGCTACAATTCGTTGCAGATGAAGGTGCTAAAATGCTCGAACTTTACCTTGGCCATTGCAAGGATCCCACGGGCCTTCTTGTTCCCATGCCGGTCGAGTTGATCGGCTGCTTCAAGCACCAGAAGCCTAGTTTGCTCCAGTTCTATCCGACACTGGAGTCCACATTCATGTTAGAGCTAGATATACATCATTGCTAAAATGCTTCGAAGAAACAAATGGATGAACAGTTCAATCTGAGAAGCTGAGTGGGGATGTTTATTTGTATGGTCTCTGGACGATTAACATCATAACTCCCTGGGAAACCAAAAAGAACAATAAAATGATATCTAACTAATGTGGTTTTTGACGTCTGAACAGAAACACCTTTTTTTTTGCTTTATTCAAGGTTTTGTAAATAAACCATGTAAACAGTTTATTGGATCATGCAAGCAATCAAAGAGGTTATACCTTTGCCAGGTCTGACTGAAAGGAACCATGCTGTGCAATCTTCTTTCCAAAAGCGGTCCTACTTAAGGCCCTCTCAACCATCATATTCATGCCACGTTCAGCTGCTCCTATTAGTCGCATGCAATGATGCAATCTTCCAGGACCTAGTCTTCCCTGCAGAGCAAGATAAATATGACACAGAAAGTACAGGTTGGGAATGATCAATAGTAGTATCAGAACAGTTCTGCTTACTTGAGCAATCTCGAAACCACGTCCTTCTCCGAGGAGGATATTTGTGACCGGAACACGCACGTTATCAAAAGTAATCTCTGCATGTCCATGTGGTGCATCATCAAACCCAAAGACTAACAATGGTCTCTTTATCTGCACTCCGGGAGTGTTGATATCCACTAAGATCATCGACTGCTGTTTATGTCTAGGTGCAGAGAAATCTGTTTTTCCCTGCATGAAATAAACACCGTTTAACATTGCAAGAGACATATACATCACCCACAGCACTGCTCTTTTTTTCGAGAAAACGCAAAGGACTCTTTGCGTTTCATTTCATTGAAAAGGTGAGAAGATACAATCCTCCTAGGAGGTGGTGGTTACATGGATTGGCCACCTATCAGTGGACATCCCAGTTATAGGGGAGGACTACCCTGAGACCCAAAGCGCCAGCTTGTGCCCAACATGTGGCTTCGGCCTTAATCTTATCTACGAGTACGGTGACCGAGGGGCGCGCGTTCTCGAAGACGCACTCATTGCGGTGTTTCCAGATCATCCAAGGGACGAGCATGGCGATGGATTGTAGGCCTTTCCGTAGCGCGTGTGGGGTCTGCCCTTTCGTGCGTTGCCACCAGTCCGTGAGGGTGGGTTCGTTGCTTGGCGGTTGAGAAGGTATCCTCGCCCAAGCCAGCACGTCATGCCAGACCTGCCGCGAGAACGGGCATTCTAGGAGCAAGTGCCACATCGTCTCTGGGGCCTGATCACAAAGAAGGCATCGTGGGTGGTGTTGTAGGCCGCGACGGGCGAGTCTGTCTGCCGTCCAACACCGGTCCTGGCTAGCCAGCCAATGAAAGAAATGGACACGGCGTGGTGCCCAGCTCTTCCAGGTAAGCTTCCAGGAAGGGCATTTCATGGATCCGTGGAAGGTTGCGGCGTAGCATGACCGTGCCGTGTAAGTGCCACTGGCCGTCCATCTCCAGAGCATGCGGTCGGGCCGGTTTGACAAGCCGATGTGCTGCACTGCCTGCCAAAGTCTGAGATATTGGCCAATCTCATGGATCCCTATCACTCCTTGAATGTCACGGGCCCAGGCATTGCCCGCTAGGCCGGCGGCCAGCGTTCTTGACTTGCGTTGCCGTTTGGGGATGCATTGGTAGAGTGCCGGTGCAAATTTACGCACGGACTGACCGTTTAGCCATCGGTCATCCCAAAACAGCGCCGTTTGTCCATCGCCGAGCTGCATGATCGTCGAGGCGAAGAACAATGCATGCTCCTCGCTGGAAAACTGGAGGTCGAGGCTTCGCCATGCGCGGTCGTCGTCCGTGTGGGAGAGCCACATCCAACGCAGGCGCAGTGCTAGACCAGCACGCTCCAGATCCTGGACCCCGAGTCCGCCGTACTCGAGCGGGCGGCACACCCTTCGCCAGTTGACGTGGCAGTGTCCACCATTGGCAGCAGCTCGCCCAGCCCACAAGAAGCCGCGCTGGATCTTTTCGAGCTGTCTCAATGTCTTCTTGGGCGGCGCGAACCCAAGCAGTTGATGTATCGGGATCGCGGCGAGCACAGATTTGACCAGAGCCAGCCGCCCGGTTTTGTTCATGAGCCATGCTTTCCATGTTGGGAGCCGGGCAGCCACCGAGTCGACGAGTGGTTGTAGCTGGGCAGCGGAGGGGCGGCGTAGCGTGAGAGGGATGCCAAGATAAGTAATGGGCAGCTCCGCCTTCGCGCATCCCACCTGATCAATTGTTGCATCGGCCTCAGGGTTGCCATTGAAGGTAGTGGCGGAGCTTTTGGCATAGTTCACTCGGAGGCCGCTGGCTTCGCTGAATATGGCCAAGATCGCGCGGACGGCCTCCATGTCGCCTTGCGTGGCGTGGCAGAATAGCATCACGTCGTCGGCGTATAGGGATATAGCCGGAATGTCTCGTCGGGGGTGCAGCCGCTGCAATATGCCGGCGTCGTGGGCGTGGCCGATTAGGCGCCCAAGTATGTCCACGGCGAGGACGAAGAGCTGCGGGGATACGGGGTCTCCCTGGCGCAGCCCGCAGCGATGCCAAACTGGCGGTCCCGGCTCACCATTGACCATGATCCGAGTGCTCGAAGATGAAAGCAGGATCGCTAGCCACTCCCTGAAGCGAGGTCCAAAACCGTACTGGCCAAGAGCCTCGAAGAGGAAGGGCCATGACAGGGAGTCGAAGGCGCGTGTTAGGTCTAGCTTGAGCATCACTCTCGGAGCCCCAAGTTGGTGCAGCAGCTTCATCGATTGCCTGACGAGGACATAGTTATCATGCAGACTCCGTCCCGGAATGAATGCGTTCTGGTTGCGACTGACCATGCCTCCCAATCTGGGCGCTAGACGGAGCGATAGCACCTTCGCGAAGATCTTCGCCACGAGGTGGATGAGGCATATTGGCCGGTAGTCTCGTAGTTGGCATGCGTCTGCACGCTTTGGGAGCAATGTCAAGAGGGCCTGGTTGAGTTTGCTGAATCCGCGACCGCGCAGCTCAAATAGCTGCTGGAAGACATCGAAGAAGTCTTGCTTGATGATGCTCCAGCAGGCCCGCAAGAATTCCGCGGTGAATCCGTCCGGCCCCGGCGCTTTGCGGGCCGGGAGGCGCTTGACGGCGTCCCAAATCTCCTCCGGGCTGAATGGTGCCTCGAGGTCAGTCAGGTCATGGGGCTCGATGATCTGCGAGAGGTCCAGCGTGTGATTGCGGTCGGTGGAGGAACCGAGGAGCTTGTCAAAGTACGTGAACGCCGCTTGGGCCATTCCCTCCTGATCTGTGATCATTTGCTCGTCGACCACAAGGCGGAATATGTGATTCTTCTGTCGGCGAAAAGAGCATTGCCGGTGGAAGAAGGCTGTATTGGCGTCACCGTCCTTGAGCGTGGTGATCCGCGCCCGTTGCCTCGCTATTGTGCGCTGGAGAGAAGCCAGCCCCAAGTATGAGATCTTGAGCTGTTTTCTCAACCAATCTTCCGGGGGAGATAGCATGCGGTCTTCCTGGGCTTTGTCAAACCGCAATATGAGCTCGCGGGAGATGGCCATCTTGTCACGTATGCAACCCGTGGACTTGGCGCTCCAACTCGTCAGTGCGCGTGCCGTGGTCTGAAGGCGCCGCATGAGACGCCGGAAAGGGTCCGGGTCGTGCACCGATCCCCAAGCCACGGCAACCGTATCGTGGAATCCGTCAAGCCGCAGCCAGAAATCCTCGAAGTGGAACCTCCAGTGCGCAGCATGTGTGGGTGCACAATCAAGGAGGAGCGGGCAATGGTCGGAGACGACGGAGGCGAGGCATCTCAGGTGGCAGTCACCATGCGCATCCTCCCAGTCAGTGGTGCAAAACGCGCGGTCCAGGTGCACCAGGGTGGGCGGGGTTTGCTCGTTGGACCACGTGAATCGTCTTCCATTGAGGTATACCTCCTTGAGCGCGAGATCATTGACGAGGCGACGAAATCTTCCCATCATGCGGCGATTCAGGTTGCCGTTGTTCTTGTCTTCATCGCGAAGGATCAAGTTGAAGTCGCCGCAGAGCATCCATGGCCCGGGGCAGTCCGCGCGTATATCGCGTATCTCCTGCAGGAAGGCGATCTTTTCCGCGTCCTCTTGGGGGCCGTAAACGACGGACATCCACCACGGCGTGCCCCTAGCCGTGGCCACTCTCGCCGTGACGGCGTTTGTGGTGAACAGGGGGTCCGTGATCGACACGGCCCTGCTCTTCCACGCAAGCAGGATGCCTCCCCTCATGCCGTTCGCCGGAAGGTACGTGTAGTCGTCAAACTCCGAACCAAGGGCATCAAGGACAGCGGACGAGCAAATCAAGGCCATTTTAGTTTCTTGTAGGCATACAATAGAGGCTCCGGTTGTGTTGATCATTGATCGAACAGCATAGCGCCAGGCACGCGCGTTAAGGCCGCGCACATTCCATATAGCTATCTTGATGTCGTGATCCATGGGTATACATGATCGGCGGGGGCGGACATCGCGATAGCCCTATGGCGAACCAGCCATCCGAGCGATGGCCGTCGCAGCAGCCGCGGTAGAGAAGTCCGCGGGTAGCTCTCGGTCTACCAGTGCGGCGATGGCCGTGAGCACCGAGAGCGGGATGGGCGCTGCAAACATGTCGTCGTACGCCTTCATCTCGGCAGCGGTGATCCTCTGGTTGGTTCCGACAATCCCGAGTGTGCGGAGGATCTGAACTTGCGCCCGACGCTCAGCAGTTGGTGGCGCAGCCGACGAGATGGCGGTGGTGGCCGATTGGCCACGTCTGGGCGTGAAGTTCAGCAGGCGGCGCGGTTTCTTCCCTGGGGTGGGCAAAGCCGTGGTAATGTGCTTCGTTGCGGCTGCGAGAAACTCGCCCAGAGTCCAAGTCTTCGGCGTGCAGGAGCGTGCGCGAGATCGGCGTAGCGTGATTGGCGGCGACGCGAACCTCCCCGGTGTCGAACGTGGGGAGCCATGCTGGGCTCTCGTCATCACGGGGGTAGCGCGGCCCATCCCACAGCACTGCTCTCATGGATAGATGTTATAGTTACCATTAATATCAGGATTTTGCACCTCGGGTCCATAGCCCCACTGGTCCACCATTTCCTGCCATTTATCACATAGAAATCTCCCTGTCTGTCGAGGGAAAATATTAAAGTAATCAGCAATGCAGAAAGCTCAAAGTAAAGAAAATGATGACATTTTTATAAACTATCAAAAGAGTAGGAGCAGGAAATGTATGCCATGAGGATATAATTGATTTCCTGTTAATACACAAGAATTTGGAGGTCTCCACCAGCACACTATAATTATTTTTTGCTGTTGAACTGAAAATAGTTTTCAGATGAGAAAAATAGACAAAAGAAATGCTGGCATCTGTAGAAACTAGGTCCGGCTAAACATAACTATATGATAGCCCATAACAAGGTACTCCCTCCGTTCCTAAATATAAGTCTTCTTAGACATTTCAAATGGACTACAACATACGGATGTATGTAGGCATATTTTAGAGTATAGATTCATTCATTTCGCTCCATATGTAGTCACTTGTTGGAATCTCTAGAAAGACTTATATTTGGGAACGGAGGGAGTAATAGCTTTGCAACTAAAGAGAGGCGGAGAGGCAGTAGTAAAGCACATGTGACAAGATATCAACAGCCTAAAGCAACTATAACATGCTTGTTGCCCACAATTCGTATTATTACCTGGATATTGCACATTCTATATTTGTTGCATCTGAAGACGCAACTTGTGGTTCTGTCATTGCAAATCCTGAACGAATTTTCCCTTCCAGTAGAGGAACAAGCCACTGCTTCTGTTGCTCCTTAGTTCCATATCTCAACAGGACCTATAATGCGATTTTCATATCATAAAAAATTGTCAGATACAAAATTACTAGCACCAATCATAACAAAGCATTCACAGTTGAGATATATTTTAAGATACTTATAAAAAGTATTGGCATGCTAAAGAAGGCACATTTCCGAGAAACATAAAATGGCGTCATTCATCGATAATTTGCAGATTTTATACAGATAGATATTTTCAAACAGGTAATTTCTCAAAATATTGGCTAGTGGGTAAGAAAGATACAATGACAGCCTTTGAGAATCATGCCTATAAATGAACATGATGAGAAGCCCTACCTCCATATTACCCGTGTCAGGTGCACCACAGTTAAATATTTGTGGAGCCCAAACTGAACGGCCCATAATCTCACATGAATATCCATACTCAAGATTTGTGAGACCAGCACCTAGCAAAAGATCATTTGAACTTCCAGCAGAAACATGAGATTGGTCCTCAAGTAGTAGCTTTCTTGCTCTAGCTGCACTGTCAAGCTGCAGATTAACCATTTTAATCAGCACAGAAGTCCACATAATATAGAAGTGCCCTTCATTACTATAAGAAATAAAGTTCTTAATTTTCTGGATGAGGTAAATATGAAAGGCGTGAAAAGAAAATAGTGAGTACCGGAATAAATAAGTTCCACAATCCCTCCTCTTTTGCTAATGCTTTCAAATTTTCTTCTTCAGGATGGATTGTCCACCGTGAGGTTGATTGTGCATGTTTGTATAACTCATCCTCCTTGGGATATATATGATCTTTCATGAACTTTATTATTTTTTGCCGTAGCAGCATAACCTTTTCACTAGGAACAAATTTGCCTTGACCATTTGTCAAAGTTGAATCTTCCTGCTCTACATGGAAACCTTGCCGGGGAGCCTTCGAGACATGCATGCCTGTTAAATGTGAACGCTTAGTTAACAACATTTGAGTGCACTAGACTTTACAAGAATGATGATTGCTCCTAAAAGGTGAATAGAGGATCATAACCACATTTTCCATGTCTATGTGAAGCAGTTTATTTGGAAACAGGAACAAGGTTTAAGAAAACGAAAAGATCTTGCCCACAAAGCGCACTCAAACAAGTGGCAGGAAATTGTTAAGATGAGGCTGTGAAATATAATTACCAGTAGCAGGGTCTGCTCGCAGGACATTTTCTCTATTAATGTAATCCCAGGCACAGTCAACCATAACATTGGCAGCCTTGCCCGCAAATCTAGCACGCTCACCACCTGAAGCATTACCCTGTGTGCCAGCTAAAATAAATTAGAATATATAAATAGATACAGATTTCATGAGTTAAAGACTAGTACCATAGTCCATCTGTGGTATACTCCTGCATAGATAGATGCCCCTCGAAACAGTGAAAAGGCAATGTAGAACTTCCAATTTGTTGCAGGCCAAGGTCGTGCCTGTGGAAAATTTAAAAGAAGAAAGTGAATGATAAAAACCAGTGAGTAAGATTGGCGTTTTATCCAGCCAGCATGAAAAAAGAAGCAACACGATGCTTACAGACATAGAGCAGTACACAGCTAGGTACTCTTCCAGTTGAGGAATGCCATCTGGAATGCCAGAATGTTCAAATCCTCCATACGAACTGTTTTCACTGAGTGTTGCATCAATAATATATGGCTGCAAAGATAAATAATAAACAAAGTAAAACATACAAAATCACATGACCTAAATGCTATGCAAACAGGTACAAGAATTTCTATTTTTGGTGAACACATGGTACCGGCACAAATAATGATGAGCAAATAGGACACAAACTTTTTTTCAGAATTACCTAGAAAAAACTTCTCAGACTTAACACATAAAGTTCAGGTATGACCTTTGACCTATGTTGATGGTCGTGACTATCACACAACTGAATTAAAACAGAACATGTCCAGAACTCAAGAAAAATAAGCTTGCTGGAAACAAAATATGATATTATGAAATGTTCATATCAAAGTGACCCCAAGACATCAAGAGTATATTCATCAGTCAAAGGTATAGTAGGGCAATTCCCTACAGTTCTTCTTTCAAGACAACTTCAGCTAAATCATGGTGAGCAAAGTGATATAATGCCCAATGCATAGAGTCACCTAAGCTATAAAATCACATCAGATATAACTGTTTTTAGAGAACACTAGCAAAAGAGCCCGTGCGTTGCAACGGGAGAAAAAAAATAACACACACTCTTAACCCAATAACCATAATATGTTCATGCACTTTATTTTAGCGAGGCATCATTTTTATGTTGCCGTTTATCCTCCTTCTCACCCTCAGTGGCCTCAGTGTTCACACAAACCAAAGTGTGTTTTAATGTTGTTTTTCCACTGCCAGTTTTTTCAGAGGTGCTCATGTGTGGTTATCAATGTTTTCTTTTGTCTCTTTATGATTTTAGTGGTTGTTTATTTGCAATCCAGATCGTCGTGGTACGAAAGAAAAACGGACGTGCCCTATAGGTTACAAGTTTGCTTTTAAAATAATATTTTAAAATATTTAATAGATAAAAATAACATCATATTCAAATTCTACATATTTTTCTTTTCAAAATTCATATATAACATGTTAAAATTGGAGTTACGGTTTAATAGATATGGATAATTAAGAAAAATATTTGTTTGACTTAAATATCTTCCAAAATAATATTTTAAAAATATTTAACAAACAAAATAACATCATATTCAGATTCTACACATTTTTCTAATCAATTTTCATATATAACATGTTAAAATCGGAGTTAAAGTTTAAAAGATATGAATAATTTAGAAAAACATTTGTTTGACTTATATATGATCAGCGGGTGAATTATCTAATACGTCAGGGGGGGTTTCCGTAAAAATGTAAAATAACGGTTCGGTTATGACTTAAGTGTGTACTGCGGGTTAATTCATGAAAAATACAGGGGGTTTTCTGCAAAAGTGCGTGACGGACGGCGGAAACCCAATTTGCTTTATTATTAGGTAGAGATGCAAATAGCAGAAGAAAACGTGTCGTAAATAAGTGAATAATTCCTAACAATATTATGTATAAGAAGGTATTTCACATTTTCCCTAACAGAGTTTCATATTTTGTACCATACAACTGTAGGCAACATCACACATCTGATTCCCCAAAGTAGATAATTCCCAATCAAGCACACCTATCACTCGATCCTGTAGAGAAACAGAAACGATATTTTAAGATCAATGAAACAGAAGCAATAATCATATGAAATATTTAAATAGTGTAAAGTTGTTAGGAGATTGCATAAATACCTCAGTTGGGTGAAAAACAAGGTTATCAACACGATAATCACCATGAACAAGGCCAGTTCCCAATCCTGTTGATGAATCTTCTTCTGGTATATTTTCTCTCAGCCAACCAATCAGATCAAGCATCTTCTGATAACGCGCAGGCTTCCCTTCACCGGTTGAATGAAGATATTGTTTTCCCCATCTTTCTACCTACCCAGTAAACAGTAGCATCTTTAGAAACAAATGGAATATCACATTCACTGGTATCATTTTCATAACAGAGTTCTTAATCAAGTGCCAAAGTGCAAAAGAAAGACAAGTTAATCAAACTGATTAAGAACTCTATAAGCAAATCGGAAGTGTTTCCGTGTATCATTGCTTTGCTTCGCTGTTGATAGTCACTAATCACAGACCCTCTGGAGGCTTGTTGGTGTTTCATTCATTTATCCTCACAAAACCAGATATTAGATGCACATATAATGTGTTAAGTTGATATATGCATGATCCTAGAGCTTCCTACCAGATGATGAGGTGCTTGAAGAGTAGCCCTGTGAAAGCCAAAAGAGCCAACTACTGCATGGCTGTACCAAGCAGGTTGAATTTGATAGGTAATTTGTCAATGAGAAGCTGGACAGCAACAAGCTGAAGTTTGAGCATGTCAAGTCCGGTGATCAGTGGCTTACGGTTTCACTAAGCGGATAGATCCCAGTGAGGATAAATGTGTAGTTATCTCCATGTTCATCTGTTTTTACTCTCCGGGACAATAAATAAATGTTCCATGCAAGCCAATGCATAAGGGCATTGATAAACGTTTGAAAGTGCATTAATTAGCTCTTTCTATGAAGGACAAACTAGAGATGAAATGGCTAAAGTTACATTAGAAGTGTAGAGAAGTATTTTGACAAACGATTGAGAGGTTAAAATGACATATTTCAAAACAGAAGGGGTAAGTGTATGAGCGGTGGTCGATGATATGTATTCGAGTCTAGTTGTAATCACGTAAATGGAAATAAAGAGTGTCGGGTCCTGAAGGATAATACATAATTATGCCCCTAGTATTCTGTGCAGTAAGAGGTAGATTGACCTAAAAGCAACACCAAAGTACTCCCTCAGTCCCATAATACAAGACGTTTTTGGAGTTCAATATGAACTGCAAAAACGTCTTATATTATGGGACAGGGGTAGTAGTTTATATCGCCCCAAGAGGCATAGTCCATCCTTCAACATTAAGCTACACATGAGAGCATCTCCAGCCGTTCGGCCCCCCAGGGCGCCGAAAAAGAGCGTCCTGGGGGTGCGCCGGCGACAAACTCGGCGCTGGGGGCGGTTCGGCACCCAGCCGTCGCCCCCAGGTCACCCCCAGGCGCCGAATTCAGCCCAGCTTTCGGCCCAAATATGTCCAAAAAACGGCCCGATAACTGCGTGAATAGGCCCATTTTCGGCGCGGTTCGACGGGTTTCGGTGTGAATTTTCGCATACAAATAGAAATCAATTAGTTCGTCACATAGTTCGGCCTGTTTCGGCGTGTTTCATCACATAAATCAAATAGTTCACTACAAATTATATAGTTTAACAAATAAAAACTCAAGTTTCATCACATGTCATTCGCGGCCTCGCCCTTGAGCCTCCATAGGTGCTCCACCAGATCGTGTTGCAGTTCTTGATGCACCTGTGAGTCTCGGATCTCCTAACGCATATTGAGGCAGGCAGTCCAGTTTGCCGGTATCTGGTGATCAACTTGGGCAAGAGGACCCTGCGCGTAATATGGTTCAGTGTCAAACACTGGCTCTTCCTGCTCGCTCTCAATGATCATGTTGTGCAAGATGACATGGCAAGTCATGATCTCCCACATTTGATCTTTCGACCAAGTCTGAGCGGGGTACCGGACAACAGCAAATCGAGATTGGAGCACACCAAATGCCCGCTCGACATCCTTCCTGCAAGCCTCCTGAATCTTCGCAAACCAAGCGTTCTTGCCTCCTGGCACAGGGTTTGAGATGGTCTTCACAAATGTCGACCATCTCGGATAGATGCCATCAGCTAGATAGTACCCCTTGTTATACTGTCGTCCATTGACCTCGAAGTTCACCGGAGGAGAATGACCTTCAACAAGCTTGGCAAAGACTGGGGAGCACTGCAGGACGTTGATGTCATTGTGAGTTCCTGGCATCCCAAAGAAAGAGTGCCAAATCCAGAGGTCCTGTGTGGCCACTGCCTCAAGCACCACACTGCAACCGCCTTTGGCGCCTTTGTACAACCCCTGCCAAGCAAATGGACAGTTCTTCCATTTCCAATGCATGCAGTCGATGCTTCCAAGCATCCCAGGAAATCCTCTTGCTTCATTTTGTGCTAGGATCCGAGCAGTGTCTTCCGCATTGGGTGTTCGCAAGTACTGCGGCCGAAACACTGCCACCACTGCACTGCAGAACTTGTAGAAACACTCAATGGTGGTGGACTCGGCCATGCGCCCATAGTCGTCGAGTGAATCACCAGGAGCTCCGTATGCAAGCATCCTCATAGCTGTCGTGCACTTCTGGATCGAGGTGAATCCAAGTGTGCCGGTGCAATCCTTCTTGCACTTGAAGTAGCTGTCGAACTCCCGGATGGAATTCACAATCCGGAGGAAAAGCTTTCGGTTCATCCGATAACGGCGCCGAAATGTTTTCTCACCGTGCAATGGAGCGTCGGCGAAGTAGTCCGAGTAGAGCATGCAGTAGCCTTCCAGACGATGCCGGTTCTTTGCTTTCACCCGCCCAAGCGCCGAGCCACCTCGCCGCGGCTTCTCACTGCTCGCGAGCAGGCCGGCGAGGGCGGCGAGCACCATGAGGTGCTCCTGCTCCTGGACGTCGGCTTCCTCATCCAGCAACGCCGCGAGTGCCTCCTCATCTCCGGAATCCATCGCCGGGCCGGGCAATTCACCAAACACCTTATGGGCGAGGTGGGCACAAGCCCGCCGGCGTACAGCCCTGTGCTCGGCCGGAGTGCTGGAAAAGGTGCCCGGGACGGCGGCGAAGAGGCTGCCTCGGCCAAACCCCTTCTTTTTCCCGGCGGGAGATGGTCTACCTAGCTGCGGCGGGTGGTGGTCGGCGCCGGGATCGGCAGGGTGGCGGCCGAGCACGGGGGGCAAAGGCGAATCCGGGCGGGCGGCTTGACTTTTCGCCCGTCAATGCGGGCCCAGGAACGCTTTTCCCTTGCGCCGGAGCCCCCGAGAACCCCCCCAATGCGCCGGGTTCGGCCTGCGAGCGCCGGACGCAAAAACGGGCCGAGCCGGCGAAATTCGGCGTCCTGGGGGCGCGACTGGGCCGTTTTTTCGGCGCCGGCGCAAATAAATCGCCGGGGGAGGCCGTCCTGGGGGCGCGGCTGGAGATGCTATGGGACTTGTACTTAGTGTGAGAGTACAAAAGCTTTTACTCCCAGCATTGCACCCTAGGAGAGTTCTCTTATGCAACTCAATGATAAATTGATAATGGAAATAAATTTGATTTACTTTTGTCCTCAGAAAACAGTCAGGGGAGGGAGGTAAATACTCCATAACACTTACTTGTCTTTTGCAATAATTGTCTCTTCTTCCGTACTTATGCAATCCAACTGCAGTCGCATCAATTTTGTGTACAGCAGCCAAAGTTTTTGCAGCAGCCAAGTATATATTCCTCCGTTTATCTGGTGTTATTCCCTGAGTAAGAAATGGGTACACGAGATCAGAAAACTACCATGAATATAATCATTGTCAATTTCACACATTCATTTCCTTAAACTGGAATTATGGGAAATCTGATCCCAGCTCTCTACATGCCGTAAGTAGCGAGGGGTTTGGAAAGTGTCGTTGCCTTTTACAGTTTGCGTTTAATATAAATCTTGTAGGTTCAAACCAATGCTAAGGTTTGTAGTTGTCGATGTGATTTTAAGACTGCTCTCTGTATGTTCCCATACATTGGATACAAGCACAGTAACACTGTATCTGTGCTACAACTACTACTACCATAACCATAAGCTAGGTAAATGTCTGGTGATGGGCAAATACTGTACAAACTCCTCGTGGAACATTACCCACTAACAAGTAAACTAACAGGTTGATGAACTGGTCAATAAATATTACGAATCGGTAACAATAAGAACACTTGGTAAGAAGCATACCGTTAACTTGTTATTAAGATATAATGCTCCTTCCAGATACTCCATTATGTAGAATGGGGTTCCGATCACACTAGCATCAGTGCAAAGGCAAAACACCTTAGGGACAGGAACATCCGTGTAGGCACCCAAAGCTTTGAGAACCTGCTTCCATAAGAAAACAGATCAGACAATAAACTCACATCAGTTCAGAGAAGGAAACAACATCACATAAGATGCATTTCACATCAACATATCATGTAAACCCAGCATTACATACCACAGTTAAAGCCAAAAATATCACAATCGTTTTCCTCTAAACAAATATGACAACTGTTCTGATAAATCTCCTAATAGTCATACAACAGCTTGAAGGTCTAAATGGATGTTCATAAGCACCCAGAATAAACTGTTCCGCTAACTGGGACCAAACATTACATGCACAATTTCATCAATCAAACAAGGGGTAGAATTAGAATGTCTCCCTTGAGTTCCGAAGTGGACGGTAATTACACCACTGTAGCACAGCCACATAACCCCGAGCATAAGCAGCGCCTAAGACTAAGAGCGTCTCTATCCCATCCATCCCCGATCGAACCCAGTTCTCGCAGCATATTAAGTCCAACTAAATCGGGGAACGGGAAATTGAGCAACAGCAAGCCCGCGAACCGAACTGAGAAGCGGAAGGATCTGGACCTGGAACTCGCGCTCGACGGCGTGGGCGGACTGGAGGATGGCGCCGGCGGGCTTCTTCCGCAGCACGTAGCGCCGGGCCTCCCCGCCGGGCGCGGAGGCCTGGATGCAGTAGGTGGGGTTGGACTGGCCGTGGCCGAACTGCGTGAGGGCGAGCGACGGCGTGGGCGAGGGGAAGCACGGGACGTGCGCGGCCGCGTAGCGCAGCAGCGCCGCCTCGTCCAACGCCTGCGCCGCGTGCACCGGCCGCAGCAGCTCCGAGGTCATCGTCGCCATCCCGCTCGCTCGCTCGCTGCTCACCAGTCCGGGATTTTGGATTGCGGGCGGTGGACGAGGGCGATAGGGGACGACGACTGTGGAACAGTTCGCTTCGCCCTCTCTAATTTTTTTCCTTTCTTGCTTCGGCGAGCCTTTGATGGATTCGTGGCCGTTGCCGGCCCGCACGGAGTTGCGTGCGCGCCTCGTAAACATCGGCGTATATGCGTATCTCGGATGATGCGACTTTGGGTTTCGCCATTTGCGTTGCCGGCTTGCCGAACTGGAAGTCTGGAACGCGACGTGACAGGCTTGGATTGGATTCGGTACGGTGGTGACAGGGAGAATATCTGGTGGAGCCGCCTTGTGGTGCTTTAACGTGCTCGTATCTTGCAACGGGAGAGAAAAATTACCTTTCACACTCACCCTTGAGACATCAGTAAATCTCTTAAAAGTTGCACGATACCACATGAAAAACAACCTGATAAGTGATGTTGCGCAAAAATATAAATATGTGATGATTTTTGAAGTGTATTCAAGGTGTTTCCAATTTAGACAATATAAATATCTATCTTTGCAGGTATATCTTTACGCATTTATTGTCGTTCCTCGGTGGTGCCCAACAAATATTAGCATTACGATGAAAATAGCAAAATATATTTTATTATTTAATAGCATTTGCATAAGAGCATTATTTTTGCCTCCTTGATATATGTGTTTTCTTTTCTGTGATCCAAGTCAAGTCTTAGTTTGGTTGCAAACATATTAGACAAATCTATCAAAAGCAATCAATTTGTAAGGACATGCATACCAAATGTTCAAGGTTGCATAACAACATCTATATTCTTAAAAAAATTATTATAAAAACAATTTAAAATAATATGAAAATTAAAGTCAAGCCATTGGTTTACATAAAGCTTGTATCAACAACATTGTGCATTTTTTATATATCAGAAACATTTTATATATACATATTTAATACTCCCAATTTCATGGTCAACATTTTCCAAAACATATTTATTTTTTATGTCTAATTTTTTCATACACATTCTACATTTTTATATACACGTTTAACATTGTCCAAATACATGATAATATTTTTGCAACTTATATTTTTTATGTCTACTTTGTTCCATACACACTATATATGTTTGTATACATTTTTCTTATACATCAGAAACATTTTTATATGCACATTTGACATTTTTTAAATGCATGATTAACATTTATTAAAGAATTAAAAATTATATTATTATTTTTCTATACACACTGTACTTTTTTCTATATAATGGAAACATTCTTTGTATACAAGTTTGACATTTATTTAGTGCATGATTAACATTCTTTCAAAGTCTGCATATAGGTGATTTTTATGATTTAAATATTCATAGTATTTCGATATAAAGCCAAAAGGAAAAAAAATACAACACGCATGTAAAAAAGTGAAAAAGGTAAGTGTTGAAGGCCGCACTGGGCCAGCCCAATCGGGCATCGGTCTAATAGAGAAAAGGGGGAGCAAAAAGGAAAGATTGTGGCGTCAAACCTGGGTTTCTAGAAGAGGCAGGGTCCAGCCAGTCCAACTGGCCAAGCACTTGCGATTTGTTGGGGGATAACTGCCTATTGAATCAAAAGCAGCAGCCGACTTAAAGAAAAAATGAATCGTTTTTTTTACTTATCGGTGGCATAGGTGGGTAATTTATGCGAACTCTGGGGCAAATTCTACGACGTACGACCAGAAACACGCGTGCTTTATTATTAGGGAAAGATAAGTGTCATCGTGTGACACCAAGAAATTCGGTCATAACTTTTTTACAACAAAAGTTGTCATCCGAAGAAAAAAAAACAAACAAAAAACTGAAAATTGTAAACGAAAAAAAATGCCTCATTCATGCATCACTAAATTGTCATAAAACGTTTATAATTGCCATATATTCGTGTCACACATGTGACATTTATCAGGTCCCCTTTTTAAGGGCCTTTTGGTGCTACCATGCACAGATCGACAAGAAAAAGCACTACACTCTACAAACATTTAATAAAAAAATCCCCTAAAAACGTTTAGTAAAGAATCTAAAAATAATTTAGCATGTATACAAAAGCATTGGCATGTCACAAAATCTTAAATTCGGATTAGACCTGCAGTTTTTGAAACAAGAAAAAATCAAATCTTCCATGATGCACAAAAAACAAAAAAAATCTTCTTATTTATTTCTATGTCTATACCACTATATAGTGTGCTAATAGCTTTAAATATTGGTCATTGGATATAGATCCAACGGTCAAGAGAAGGCAAATCCGAGCATTATCATCCATTGGATATAATTTTCAACTCATAGGATTCTGCATGTGGCCTTCTAATTGAACCTCCAACTTTACCATCTCATGTGTTCTAAAAGTATCTATCCACATGCTTATCTGATACTCTAACAAAAAAGACTGAACAATCTGGATTCTATAGAGGTAAGAACCAAGTTGGATCTTGTTCAGTACGATTCTAGGAAAGAAAATACATATTCAAATGTATTTTTCCATGCTTTTTATATATATTTAAATGGCGTGCAAAGCACGTACAATTTACTAGTATTTTTTAGCACAACAAAATCTTCTTTTCTTAAGTGGTGCAACCAAATCTTCTTATGAATAGTACTCTTTTTATATTGGGACATAAATTTGGCCCATTTACACGATTGTTGCTGAATTTTTTATTTTTGTTTCTTACTCTTTCTGTGACACTATAGATATACACTGTGTGTACATGCTAAATTATTTTTCCGGCTATTCCGTCACAAGGATGTTTTGTTATTCAAGTTTTTTGTTCTTGAAATAATGTTTTTAGGGGTTGTTGTCCAAAAAATAATTTAGCGACGTGACAGGCTTGGATTTGGTGCGGTCGTGCCATCCGGCTGCGTGGCACGATCAAACAACCGGTGCCCAGCGAACGGGGTGTACCGGTGTAGTATTTGGATTGGGATTAACTTTTCGGAAAGACTAACGCCCACACGTGTGGGCGTCTGACAACTCGCCCATACATATGGATTCTCGTCCAACCAATTATGCACGAATCTTGGCACGTTCTAGCAGTTTTTATGTGCTATGTAGGACTAGGCTGGTGTGTGGGCATTCATCCGGTCATCCACACGCTCTTTTTCATCACACGGGGCTGTTGTGTGGGCGTTTAGCAATTCACCCACACATCAGTTTTCACGCACGTAGAGGGGCTGGTGTGTGGGCGTTTATCACTTCGCCCACACGCCCATCTCCTCGCCCACACCCAAAGCTGTCAGTTGCCATGTGTTTTTGCAGGGTATATGGCAACTGCCCTAGCTTTGCTTGTAAGCAGATGACAACTCTCTTTTATCCGAGTTGCCATGTGTCAACTGCTCTATTGTGCACGTAAGCAGATGGCAACTCTTTCTTTTACATGGCAACTGCCCTAGCGTGCTTGTGAGCATATGGCAACTGCCCTAGCATGCTTGTGACCACATGGCAACTCTCTCTTTACCCGAACATGTTTTTTTGCCATGCCTTTTTTAGTGCTACATGGCAACTGCCTAGTGTTAGTAGGTGGCAATCCTAAAGTTTTGAAATCATGGCAACTGCAATAGACCACTCCATACATGGCAACTGTAGTTGTCCGACATGGCAACTGTAGTTCAGCGACATGGCAACTGCAGTTAAACGGACATTGAAGAGGGTCCGGAACATGGCAACTGCGGGGACGCATGGTGACTATCACGCGGGACGTGCGGGACCATGAGATAGATGGCTGAGAAAGGTCATGTGGGCGTTATCCATTTTGCCCACACGTAGGCGTGTGAGAGGGACCGCGAGAAAAAAAAGACGTGTGGGCGCTAGTTGCTTTGCCCACATATAGGCGTGTGGGCTGGTCCTCTTAGACACCACACAAAACGTGTGGCCAGATCCCTTAAAGCCCACACGTGTGGGCATTATCGGCGTCCTAACTTTTTGGTTTTAGTTTGGATGGGCTGTGTGGAACTGTTTTTTTAACGCACACACACACTCACCCTATGAGCACCTCTGAAAGACTGGCCGACATATCATCTTGAAATTTACAAAGTCACCTCGTCATCGATGGGAACGTCTCCTTCCATTGAATGCGCATCGCCGGAAATCCTGAAATAAAACCAGGAATAAATGCGAGCATCAGGACTTGAACCCTGGTGGGCTGGGCATACAACAATCCCTCTAACCATCCAACCACAGGTTGCTTCGCTTGTGCGAAACTGTTTGATAAACCCACCTACCCACACACACACACATCTAGTCTTGTTGCTCGAAGCACCATTGGCACGTCTCCCCACAGCCTTGCAGCGTTGGTCACAACAGTCCTTGTTACCCGCTCAAAGTATCGACGCTCTGCCGGCGACAGTTGTGACACGTTGTCGGTTGGTCGCAACATCCTGTGGGCACCGTCGCAAGACTCGCAACTCACCTTCAGTTGCCAACTTGCAGCGGTGGTAGTAGCCTAGGTAGTGTTGCCCCTGCAACAATACCTCGCTAGCCGCCGACAATGCCGCTCATGGAGTGGTCAGGATAGGCTTGTAGCAGTGCCTTGGTCGCGGCCTCATGGCATGGTGGAGACAAGCTCGCAGGACATATGTGCATTGTACGCAGCGCACCGCCGGTCTTGCAACATGCACCCTAACTTTGGAGCCTCAACGCAATGAGGCGGAAGGGGGAGGCTGGGGCGACGACTTGCAAGAGAGAGGGAGAATGGAGGATCAGGTCGTCGTCGGAAAAGAAACGACTTGCTTGGATTCTCATGCGGACCATAGAGGTGAAGGAAATATGCCCTAGAGGCAATAATAAAGTTATTATTTATTTCCTCATATCATGATAAATGTTTATTATTTATGCTAGAATTGTATTAACCAGAAACATGATACATGTGTGAATACATAGACAAACATATAGTCACTAGTATGCCTCTCCTAGACTAGCTCGTTAATCAAAGATGGTTATGTTTCCTAACCATAGACATGTGTTGTCATTTGATTAATGGGATCACATCATTAGGAGAATGATGTGATTGACATGACCCATTCCGTTAGCCTAGCACTTGATCGTTTAGTATATTGCTATTGCTTTCTTCATGACTTATACATGTTCCTGTAACTATGAGAATTATGCAACTCCCGTTTACCGGAGGAACACTTTGGGTACTACCAAACGTCACAACGTAACTTGGTGATTATAAAGGAGTACTACAGGTGTCTCCGAAGGTACATGTTGAGTTGGCGTATTTCGAGATTAGGTTTTGTCACTCCGATTGTCGGAGAGGTATCTCTGGGCCCTCTCGGTAATGCACATCACTATAAGCCTTGCAAGCAATGTGACCAAATGAGTTGGTTACGGGATGATGCATTACGGAACGAGTAAAGAGACTTGCCGGTAACGAGATTGAACTAGGTATTGGATACCGACGATCAAATCTCGGGCAAGTAACATACCGATGACAAAGGGAACAACGTATGTTGTTATGCGGTTTGACCGATAAAGATCTTCGTAGAATATGTAGGAACCAATATGAGCATCCATGTTCCGCTATTGGTTATTGACCGAGAATAGTTCTAGGTCATGTCTACATAGTTCTCGAACCCGTAGGGTCCGCACGCTTAACGTTACGATGACAGTTTTATTATGAGTTTATAAGTTTTGATGTACCGAAGTTTGTTCGGAGTCCCGGATGTGATCACGGACATAACGAGGAGTCTCGAAATGGTCGAGACATAAAGATTGATATATTGGAAGCCTATATTTGGACATCGGAATCGTTCCGGGTGAAATCGGCATTTTACCGGAGCACCGGGAGGTTACTGGAACCCTCCCGGGGGGTTATTGGGCCTACATGGGCCTCGAGGGAGAAGAGGGAAGGAGGAAGGAGGGGGCCGCGCGCCCCTCCCCTTCCTAGTCCGAATAGGACAAGGGAAGGGGGGCGGCGCCCCCCCTTTCCTTCCCCTCTTCCTCCTCTTTCCCCCTTCTCCTATTCCAACTAGGAAAGAAGGGAGTCCTACTCCCGGTGGGAGTAGGACTCCCCCCTTGGCGCGCCCTCCTTGGCCGGCCGCCTCCTCCCCCCTGGCTCCTTTATATACGGGGGCGGGGGGGCACCCATAGACACACAAGTTGATCTACGGATCATTCCTTAGCCGTGCGCGGTGCCCCCCTCCACCATATTCCACCTCGGTCATATCGTCGCGAAGCTTAGGAGAAGCCCTGCGCCGGTAGAACATCATCATCGTCACCACGCCGTCGTGCTGACGGAACTCATCCCCGAAGCTTTGCTGGATCGGAGCCCGGGGATCGTCATCGAGCTGAACGTGTGCTGAACTCGGAGGTGCCGTACGTTCGGTGCTTGGATCGGTCGGATCGTGAAGACGTACGACTACATCAACCGCGTTGTGCTAACGCTTCCGCTTACGGTCTACGAGGGTACGTGGACAACACTCTCCCCTCTCGTTGCTATGCCATCACCATGATCTTGCGTGTGCGTAGGAATTTTTTTGAAATTACTATGTTCCCCAACAGTGGCATCCGAGCCTAGGTTTTATGCGTTGATGTTATATGCACGAGTAGAACACAAGTGAGTTGTGGGCGATACAAGTCATACTGCTTACCAGCATGTCATACTTTGGTTCAGCGGTATTGTGAGATGAAGCGGCCCGGACCGACATTACGCGTACGCTTACGCGAGACTGGTTTCACCGTTGCGAGCACTCGTGCTTAAAGGTGGCTGGCGGGTGTCTGTCTCTCTCACTTTAGCTGAATCGAGTGTGACTACGCCCGGTCCTTGCGAAGGTTAAAACAGCACCAACTTGACGAACTATCGTTGTGGTTTTTATGCGTAGGTAAGAACGGTTCTTGCTAAAGCCCGTAGCAGCCACGTAAAATTTGCAACAACAAAGTAGAGGACGTCTAACTTGTTTTTGCAGGGCATGTTGTGATGTGATATGGTCAAGACGTGATGCTATATTTTATTGTATGAGATGATCATGTTTTGTAACCGAAGTTATCGGCAACTGGCAGGAGCCATATGGTTGTCGCTTTATTGTATGAAATGCAAACGCCCTGTAATTGCTTTACTTTATCTCTAAGCGGTAGCGATAGTCGTAGAAGCAATAGATGGCGTAATGACAACGATGCTACGATGAAGATCAAGGTGTCGCGCCGGTGACGATGGTGATCACGACGGTGCTTCGAAGATGGAGATCACAAGCACAAGATGATGATGGCCATATCATATCACTTATATCAATTGCATGTGATGTTTATGCTTTATGCATCTTATCTTGCTTTGATTGACGGTAGCATTTTAAGATGATCTCTCACTAATAATCAAGAAGTGTTCTCCCTGAGTATGCACCGTTGCGAAAGTTCTTCGTGCTGAGACACCACGTGATAATCGGGTGTGATAGGCTCTACGTTCAAATACAATGGGTGCAAAACAGTTGCACACGTGGAATACTCAGGTCATACTTGACGAGCCTAGCATATACAGATATGGCCTCAGAACACGGAGACCGAAAGGTCGAGCGTGAATCATATAGTAGATATGATCAACATAGTGATGTTCACCATTGAAACTACTCCATTTCACGTGATGATCGGACATGGTTTAGTTGATTTGGATCACGTGATCACTTAGATGACTAGAGAGATGTCTGTCTAAGTGGGAGTTCTTAATTAATATGATTAATTGAACTTAAATTTATCATGAAACTTAGTACCTGATAGTATTTTGCTTGTCTATGTTTGTTTGTAGATAGATGGCTCGTGCTGTTGTTCCGTTAAATTTAATGCGTTCCTTGAGAAAGCAAAGTTGAAAGATGATGGTAGCAATTACACAAACTGGGTCCGTAACCTGAGGATTATCCTCATTGCTGCACAGAAAAGTTATGTCCTGGAAGCACCGCTGGGTGCCAGGCCTGCTGCTGATGCAACTGACGACGTTAAGAACGTCTGGCAGAGCAAAGCTGATGACTACTCGATAGTTCAGTGTGCCATGCTTTACGGCTTAGAACCGGGCCTTCAACGATGTTTTGAACGTCATGGGGCATATGAGATGTTCCAGGAGTTGAAGTTAATATTTCAAGCAAATGCCCGGATTGAGAGATATGAAGTCTCCAATAAGTTCTACAGCTGCAAGATGGAGGAGAATAGTTCTGTGAGTGAACACATACTCAAAATGTCTGGGTATAATAATCACTTGATTCAACTGGGAGTTAATCTTCCTGATGATAGTGTCATTGACAGAATTCTTCAATCACTGCCACCAAGCTACAAGAGCTTCGTGATGAACTATAATATGCAAGGGATGAACAAGACTATTCCCGAGCTCTTCGCAATGCTAAAAGCCGCGGAGGTAGAAATCAAGAAGGAGCATCAAGTGTTGATGGTTAACAAACCCACTAGTTTCAAGAAAAAGGGCAAAGGTAAGAAGAAGGGGAACTTCAAAAAGAACAGCAAGCAAGTTGCTGCTCAAGAGAAGAAACCCAAGTCTGGACCTAAGCCTGAAACTGAGTGCTTCTACTGCAAGCAGACTGGACACTGGAAGCGGAACTGCCCCAAGTATTTGGCGGATAAGAAGGATGGCAAAGTGAACAAAGGTATATGTGATATACATGTTATTGATGTGTACCTTACTAATGCTCGCAGTAGCACCTGGGTATTTGATACTGGTTCTGTTGCTAATATTTGCAACTCGAAACAGGGACTACGGATTAAGCGAAGATTGGCTAAGGACGAGGTGACGATGCGCGTGGGAAATGGTTCCAAAGTCGATGTGATCGCGGTCGGCACGCTACCTCTACATCTACCATCGGGATTAGTTTTAGACCTAAATAATTGTTATTTGGTGCTAGCGTTAAGCATGAACATTATATCTAAATCTTGTTTGATGTGAGACGGTTATTCATTTAAATCAGAGAATAATGGTTGTTCTATTTATATGAGTAATATCTTTTATGGTCATGCCCCCTTGAAGAGTGGTCTATTTTTATTAAATCTCGATAGTAGTGATACACATATTCATAGTGTTGAAACCAAAAGATGCAGAGTTAATAATGATAGTGCAACTTATTTGTGGCACTGCCGTTTAGGTCATATCGGTGTAAAGCGCATGAAGAAACTCCATACTGATGGGATTTTGGAATCACTTGATTATGAATCACCTGGTACTTGCGAACCGTGCCTCATGGGCAAGATGACTAAAACGCCGTTCTCTGGAACTATGGAGCGAGCAACTGACTTGTTGGAAATCATACATACTGATGTTTGTGGTCCAATGAATGTTGAGGCTCGCGGCGGATATCGTTATTTTCTCACCTTCACAGATGATTTGAGCAGATATGGGTATATCTACTTGATGAAACACAAGTCTGAAACATTTGAAAAGTTCAAAGAATTTCAGAGTGAAGTAGAAAATCATCGTAACAGGAAAATAAAATTTCTACGATCTGATCGTGGAGGAGAATATTTGAGTTACGAGTTTGGTCTACACTTGAAACAACATAGAATAGTTTCGCAACTCACGCCACCTGGAACACCACAACGAAATGGTGTGTCCGAACATCGTAATCGTACTTTACTAGATATGGTGCGATCTATGATGTCTCTTACTGATTTACCGCTATCGTTTTGGGGTTATGCTTTAGAGACGGCCGCATTCACGTTAAATAGGGCACCATCAAAATTTGTTAAGACGACGCCTTATGAACTATGGTTTGGCAAGAAACCAAAGTTGTCGTTTCTTAAAGTTTGGGGCTGCGATGCTTATGTGAAGAAACTTCAACCAGATAAGCTCGAACCCAAATCGGAGAAATGTGTCTTCATAGGATACCCAAAAGAGACTATTGGGTACACCTTCTATCACAGATCTGAGGGCAAGATTTTCGTTGCTAAAATCGGATCCTTTCTAGAGAAGGAGTTTCTCTCGAAAGAAGTGAGTGGGAGGAAAGTAGAACTTGATGAGATAACTGTATTTACTTCCTTATTGGAAAGTAGTTCATCACAAGAACCAGTTCCTGTGACAACTACTCCAATTAGTGAGGAAGCTAATGATATTGATCATGATACTTCAGATCAAGTTTCTACTGAACCTCGTAGGTCTACCAGAATAAGATCCGCACTAGAGTGGTATGGTAATCCAATTCTGGAAGTCATGTTGCTTGACCATGATGAACCTACGAACTATGAGGAAGCGATGATGAGCCCAAATTCCGCAAAATGGCTAGAGGCCATGAAATCTGAGATGGGATCCATGTATGAAAACAAAGTATGGACTTTGGTTGACTTGCCCGATGATCGGCAAGCCATTGAGAATAAATGGATTTTTAAGAAGAAGACTGATGCTGATGGTAATATAACTGTCTATAAAGCTTGACTTGTTGCGAAAGGTTTTCGACAAGTTCAAGGGGTTGACTATGATGAGACTTTCTCACCCGTAGCGATGCTTAAGTCTGTCCGAATCATGTTAGCTATTGCTGCATTTCATAATTATGAAATTTGGCAAATGGATGTCAAAACTGCATTCTTGAATGGATTTCTGGAAGAAGAGTTGTATATGATGCAGCCAGAAGGTTTTGTAGATCCAAAAGGTGCTAACAAAGTGTGCAAGCTCCAGCGTTCTATTTATGGACTGGTGCAAGCATCTCGGAGTTGGAATAAACGCTTTGATAGTGTGATCAAAGCATATGGTTTTATACAGACTTTTGGAGAAGCCTGTATTTACAAGAAAGTGAGTGGGAGCTCTGTAGCATTTTTGATATTATATGTAGATGCCATATTATTAATTGGAAATGATATAGAATTTCTGGATAGCATAAAGGGATACTTGAATAAAAGTTTTTCAATGAAAGACCTCGGTGAAGCTGCTTATATATTGGGCATCAAGATCTATAGAGATAGATCAAGACGCTTAATAGGACTTTCACAAAGCACATACCTTGATAAAATTTTGAAAAAGTTCAAAATGGATCAGGCAAAGAAAGGGTTCTTGCCCGTACTACAAGGTGTGAAGTTGAGTCAAACTCAATGCCCGACCACATCAGAAGATAGAGAGAAAATGAAAGATGTTCCCTATGCTTCAGCCATAGGCTCTATCATGTATGCAATGCTGTGTACCAGACCTGACGTATGCTTAGCAATAAGCTTGGCAGGAAGGTACCAAAGTAATCCAGGAGTGGATCACTGGACAGCGGTCAAGAACATCCTGAAATACCTGAAAAGGACTAAGGATATGTTTCTCGTATATGGAGGTGACAAAGAGCTAGTCGTAAATGGTTACGTCGATGCAAGCTTTGACACTGATCCGGACGATTCTAAATCGCAAACCGGATACGTGTTTTTATTAAACGGTGGAGCTGTAAGTTGGTGCAGTTCTAAACAAAGCGTCGTGGTGGGATCTACATGTGAAGCGGAGTACATAGCTACTTCGGAAGCAGCAAATGAAGGAGTCTGGATGAAGGAGTTCATTTCCGATCTAGGTGTCATACCTAGTGCATCGGGACCAATGAAAATCTTCTGTGACAATACTGGTGCAATTGCCTTGGCAAAGGAATCCAGATTTCACAAGAGGACCAAGCACATCAAGAGACGCTTCAATTCCATTCGGGACCAAGTCCAAGTGGGAGACATAGAGATTTGCAAGATACATACGGATATGAATGTTGCAGACCCGTTGACTAAGCCACTCTCACGAGCAAAACATGATCAGCACCAAGACTCCATGGGTGTTAGAATCATTACTATGTAATCTAGATTATTGACTCTAGTGCAAGTGGGAGACTCAAGGAAATATGCCCTAGAGGCAATAATAAAGTTATTATTTATTTCCTCATATCATGATAAATGTTTATTATTTATGCTAGAATTGTATTAACCGGAAACATGATACATGTGTGAATACATAGACAAACATATAGCCACTAGTATGCCTCTCCTAGACTAGCTCGTTAATCAAAGATGGTTATGTTTCCTAACCATAGACATGTGTTGTCATTTGATTAATGGGATCACATCATTAGGAGAATGATGTGATTGACATGACCCATTCCGTTAGCCTAGCACTTGATCGTTTAGTACATTGCTATTGCTTTCTTCATGACTTATACATGTTCCTGTAACTATGAGAATTATGCAACTCCCGTTTACCAGAGGAACACTTTGGGTACTACCAAACGTCACAACGTAACTGGGTGATTATAAAGGAGTACTACAGGTGTCTCCGAAGGTACATGTTGAGTTGGCGTATTTCAAGATTAGGTTTTGTCACTCCGATTGTCGGAGAGGTATCTCTGGGCCCTCTCGGTAATGCACATCACTATAAGCCTTGCAAGCAATATGACCAAATGAGTTGGTTACGGGATGATGCATTACGGAACGAGTAAAGAGACTTGCCGGTAACGAGATTGAACTAGGTATTGGATACCGACGATCAAATCTCGGGCAAGTAACATACCAATGACAAAGGGAACAACGTATGTTGTTATGCGGTTTGACTGATAAAGATCTTCGTAGAATATGTAGGAACCAATATGAGCATCCAGGTTCCGCTATTGGTTATTGACCGAGAATAGTTCTAGGCCATGTCTACATAGTTCTCGAACCCGTAGGGTCCGCACGCTTAACGTTACGATGACAGTTTTATTATGAGTTTATAAGTTTTGATGTACCGAAGTTTGTTCGGAGTCCCGGATGTGATCACGAACGTAACGAGGAGTCTCGAAATGGTCGAGACATAAAGATTGATATATTGGAAGCCTATATTTGGACATCGGAATCGTTCCGGGTGAAATTGGCATTTTACCGGAGCACCGGGAGGTTACCGGAACCCTCCCGGGGGGTTATTGGGCCTACATGGGCCTCGAGGGAGAAGAGGGAAGGAGGCAGGAGGGGGCCGTGCGCCCCTTTCCTTCCTAGTCCGAATAGGACAAGGGAAGGGGGGCGGCGCCCCCCCTTTCCTTCCCCTCTTCCTCCTCTTTTCCCCCCTTCTCCTATTCCAACTAGGAAAGAAGGGAGTCCTACTCCCGGTGGGAGTAGGACTCCCCCCTTGGCACGCCCTCCTTGGCCGGCCGCCTCCTCCCCCCTGGCTCCTTTATATACGGGGGCGGGGGGGCACCCATAGACACACAAGTTGATCTACGGATCGTTCCTTAGCCGTGTGCGGTGCCCCCCTCCACCATATTCCACCTCGGTCATATCGTCGCGAAGCTTAGGCGAAGCCCTGCGCCGGTAGAACATCATCATCGTCACCACGCCGTCGTGCTGACGGAACTCATCCCCAAAGCTTTGCTGGATCGGAGCCCGGGGATCGTCATCGAGCTGAACGTGTGCTGAACTCGGAGGTGCCGTACGTTCGGTGCTTGGATCGGTCGGATCGTGAAGACGTACGACTACATCAACCGCGTTGTGCTAACGCTTCCGCTTACGGTCTACGAGGGTACGTGGACAACACTCTCCCCTCTCGTTGCTATGCCATCACCATGATCTTGCGTGTGCGTAGGAGATTTTTTGAAATTACTACGTTCCCCAACAAGAGGGAGGGCGGTGTGTGGGCCTCACTGGGACATAGGGCATGCGTGGAGGCGGTATTTGACCAAGTTTATATGGAAAATTATTGGTTCATAATACAACATTACTATCATTAGATCCGTTGTCGAATATATTTTTATATTATATTTGTTAGGTACTCCATCCGTTTCTTTTTAGTCTGCACATAAGATTTGGTCAAAGTCAAACTTTGTAAAGTTTAACCAATTTTATAGGAGAAAATATCAACATTTACAATACTAAAGCTATATGGTATGAAAATTAATTTCATGATGCATCTAACAATATTGGATTCATATTGTGAATCTTGATATTTTTCTATAAACTTAGTCAAAGTTAATCAAGTTTGAATTTGACCAAATCTTATATGCAGACTAAAAAGAAACGGAGGGAGTATTGTAGATGGGGATATTTTCCAATACAGTTTTCATTCAAGAAGAAAAACTCTGCGAAGTTTTTTTTGAAACGAAAGGGGTTGCTCCCTGCCCCAACTTTTTATTGAAAAAGCAAAGGCAACCAAAGCACACTATTAACAGCTCTCGGCTCCAGCCAGAAGTAGCCACAGCTGAATTATTACAGACGAATCAGTGATAGTCTGAACACCCACAAGATAGCTAGGAGACGTCCCCTACAGGGACTGCAATGCACAAGCTATGAAATCCCTACAGGAGCATCAACATGCCAGGCAATCCTAAGCAACTCCCCGCGATGATGGTCGAGCAGCTTCAAGCATTGGAGGAGTACCACAGCTTGGGAGTCCATGCATAGAATCTTCCATTGATGGATATGCCTCCCCACCATTTCCAGCATGCATTTGATACTTCGCCATCTTCTTCCCTGGAACACAATTTCATTCCGAAACAACCATAAGCTCCATAAGGTAGCAGCAGAAATCAAGTTTATAGCATCATAGCATTTTTTTCTTCCAAAAAGGAAGAAAAGATTCAAATGATTCTGGTACAGGCATCTTAGTGCAGTTAGAGATCACCAGCCACACTTGTCGGGCCACCACATATTCAAAAAACAAGTGATGAATACTTCCAGCTTCACTACAAAAGACACATGTCAAGTCTTCCACATGTTGGCGTTTAGCCAGATTGTCCCTAGTCAGACTCTTGTTGTGCACCATTAGCCAAAGAAACACATGGATATTAGGTGGGACTCTAATTTTCCAGATATAACCTCTCCAGATAGAGACCACGCCCCCCCCCCCAATTTATCACCTTATACATAGACTTAATTGAGTATAATCCTTTGCTTTCCAGAGTCCACACGGGCTTATCAGCCATGTTGGAAAAAGGAACATTTTTAACCACACTAAGTATCTCATTCCAGGAGCATAAAGTATCTTCATTAACACATCTTCTAAAGGTCAGTTGCAAATCCTCCCTATCCCAAACCTGGGCCACTGAGGCCTCTTGTTGCTGACAAATCACAAAGAGGTCCCAAAACCTAGTCTTGAGTGAACAATCACCCACCCAGGTATCATGCCAAAAAGAAATATTTCTCCCATTCCCAGGGATCGACCTATAAAAAGTCTTAGCAGCAGAAAAAGCCCAGGTAAAGCTTTTCCAGAAGGGAGAGCCTACCCTAGTTCTAGACCATAGGATATTTGGCCTACCCACATTATACTTGTAATCAAGTAGTTTCTTCCAGTCACTATCTCTATCATCAAAGAATCGTTTACTCCATGCAGCAATCAAAGACATATTAAACTCCCTAAGATTAGGAACACCCAAGCCACCCCACTCTTTCTTTTGAGAGACCAGCCCCCACTTGGCTAGGTGGTACTTATAATTGTCTCCAACATTACCCCAGAAAAAATGAGACATTTGAGAAGTAATAGCATCAATAGCCCACTTAGGAAATTTCATAATGGACATTAAGTAAGTAGGAATACTAGCAATGCAGGTAGTAAGTAAAATCAATTTCCCCTTATAAGACAGATTTCTACCCAACCACCCAGCAATATTCCTGATAATTCTATCAATAATGGGTTGGATATCCTCTCTCCTTAGTTTATTGAAATGTAAAGGAACACCAAGATATTTAAAAGGGAAATCCCCAATTTGGCAACAAAAAATTTGGGCAAATTCCTTAGCAGTCTCCTCATCAATATTGATGGTATGCAAATCACTTTTATGAAAGTTGATACAGAGACCAGATAGTTTTTCAAAACAAGCCAAGATCCATTTCAAATGTTTGGCATGATCAACAGAGGCATCTAAAAATAGCAATGTGTCATCATCATATTGCAAGCTGACCACACCACCAGGCACTACATGAGGCAGAAGCCCTTTAATCAGGTTATGGCTAGTAGCTTTCTTCAGCATTTTAGAAAAACCATCGGCCACTAGGTTAAAAAGAAGAGGAGAGGAAGGGTCACCTTGTTTTAGCCCTTTCCCTCCCACAAAATGAGGACCAATAGTGTCATTAATTTTCACAGCAAAAGTCCCCTTATGAAGGCAACTACAAACCCAACCGATCCATTTCTCACCAAAACCTCTAGGCCTTAACATTTCCACAAGGAAATCCCAATTTACCTTATCATAGGTTTTTTCATAATCCAATTTCAGAACCAGGCCACTAGAACCAGATCTATGGATCCCATGAATCACTTCATGGGCCATGACTACACTTTCAAGTATAAATCTCCCCTTAATAAATGCAGTTTGATTTTGGGAGATAATTCTGTCACATATAGGGGAGACCCTAGTATTCATAGCTTTTGAAAAAATCTTAATAGAACAGTTTCCAAGGCTGATAGGTCTAAAAAATTCATATCTTTAGCATTATTAACCTTAGGAATCAGGGTAATAATAGCAAAGTTTAATCTGGAGACATCCAGATTACCATTTTCAAAATCTTTCACTAACCACATAAAGTCATCTTTAATTAACTCCCAAAAGGTTTGATAAAAAATAAATGACAGCCCATCAAGACCAGGAGCTCCTCCAGCATAAGAACTCATAATTGCATTTTTAATCTCCTCCTCAGAAAAGGGTGAGGGAGTCCTGGATAAGGGGGTATCCGGACAGCCGGACTATATTCATCGTCCGGACTATTGAAGCGTCAAGATACAAGACTCAAGACTTCGGCTCGTGTCCGGATGGGACTCTCTTTTGCGTGGAAGACAAGCTTGGCGATCCGGATATTATATTTCCTTCCTTTAACCGACTCCATGTAAACCCTAGCTCTCCGGTGTCTATATAAACCGGAGAGCATGGTCCTTAGAAGGCCGATCACAATTACAATCATACCATCATAGGCTAGCTCTTAGGGTTTAGCCTCTACGATCTCGTGGTAGATCTACTCTTGTACTACACATATCTTCAATATTAATAAAGCAGGAAGTAGGGTTTTACCTCCATCGAGAGGGCCCGAACCTGGGTAAACATTGTGTCCCTTGCTTCCTGTTACCATCAGCCTAAGACGCACAGATCGGGACCCCCTACCCGAGATCCGCCGGTTTTGACACCGACATTGGTGCTTTCATTGAGAGTTCCTTTGTGTCGTCGCTTCGAGGCTTGATGGCGTCTTCAATCGTCAACAACACGGTCCAGGGTGAGACTTCTCTCCAGATCTTTGTGTTCGGCGGCTTCGCACTGCGGGCCAATTCGCTTGGCCAGTTGGAGCAGATCGATAGCTTCGCCCCTGGCCGCCAGATCAGGTTCGGAAACTTGAACTACACGACAGATATCCGCGGAGACTTGATCTTCGACGAATTTGAGCTTGTGCCAGGAGCGCCGGACAGTCACGACGAGCATGGCCTAGACCTGCTGTTGGACAATGCTCGGTACATCACCCCCGCAGCAGCCCCAGATCTAAATCCGGGGCAGGTTGCGTTGCCTATGGACAGAGGGCTAGGCCCCGCCCCGCAGGCCGCACACTCATCAGCGGTGGAGCCAAACACAGGTCTCACCTCTGTGGAGGCCTGTAACCCCGGGCCCCCGGACTCGTATCCGGTCGTTGGTCCCGGTTCGCTCGCTCTTGAGCCAGCCGAGCCAGGTTGAGCTCCGGTAATGGAGTTTACCACTGCGGACATCTTTCAGCACTCGTCCTTTGGAGACATGCTGAACTCATTAAAGTCTCTCTCTTTGTTAGGAGGCTCTGGGCCGAACTATGTCCGGCCCGAGTGGGAAGCAGGCGACGAAGGAATTCGGTGCCCACCCACCACCCACTTCATTGCCATGATCGAAGATTTAACCGACGTGCTTGACTTCGACTCCGAAGACATCGACGGTATGGACGACGATGTAGGAGAAGCTCCAGAATCCCTGGGGCGCGGGACTACTACCTTGTCACACAATATATACATGGTAGATACGCCCAAAAAGGATGACAGCGATAATCCGGAAGATAAAACACCCGGGCAAAAGCCAAGAAGGCGGCGCAGACGCCGCTCAAAGTCCAGCAATTGCAAAAATAGCGACAAGAGCGCAAGAAGGGTCGATATACCCGCAAACTCCGAAAGCAACAACGACCACATGGACCCAGCGATGGAGCAGGATGAGCCAGGTCACGCCAAGTCTAAGTCCGGAGCAAATACCCGATCACAATGATCCGGAGGGACGAGCTCATGAAGCCGCCCCAGAACAGGAAGACAGTCCGGACGACGATGCATTCGTCATCCCGGACAAACAAGTGGAACGAGACAATCTCCACAGAAAGCTTATGGCCACCGCAAGAAGTCTAAAAAAGCAGAAGCAATGGCTCAAGGCCGCACAAGAAAAGCTCAGCCGAAGATGGAATAAAGTGCTAGACACCGAAGAAAGATATCGTGATGACCGCCATACGAAAAGCTATCTGAAGCGCAAGCTACTGCCAGAATTCGACGACGTGGCCGTTCCACCAAAAGAAAATTCGACCAAGAAACCAGACGTACCGCTTCACAACCATAACAGAGCAGCTGCGGACACTGCAAACGATCTACGCGAGCATCTGGATAAGAAGGACGGTGCAGCCAAGTCCATCTATGGACCTAAAAGACACACCCCGGCGAAGGAATATGGTCACCCAAACGCTCACACAAGCCAGATACCAGTCTGGAATAAACTCCGGACACAACAACAGCCAACTACATGCCACAGCGCGTCCAGATACAGAGGGGCTGCTCACCCCCTGTGCTTCACCGAAGAAGTACTGGACCATGAATTCCCACAAGGCTTCAAACCTGTGAACATAGAAGCATACGACGGCACGACAGACCCAGGGGTCTGGATTGAGGATTTTATCATGTATATTCACATGACTCGTGGAGATGACCTCCACGCCATCAAATACCTTCCCTTAAAATTGAATGGGCCAGCTAGACACTGGCTGAAAAGCCTCCCCGAAAACTCAATCGGGAGTTGGGATGAACTCGAAGATGCTTTCAGGGCCAATTTTCAAGGGACTTATGTCCGGCCTCCGGATGCAGATGACCTAAGTCACATAATCCAACAACCCGGAGAGTCCGCCCGCAAGCTTTGGAACAGATTCCTCACTAAGAAGAATCAAATTGTCGATTGTCTGGATGCCGAAGCCTTAGCGGCATTCAAACACAACATCCGTGACGAATGGCTCGCCCGACACCTCGGCCAAGAAAAGCCAAGGACAATGGCAGCCTTAACAAGCCTTATGACCCACTTTTGCGTGGGTGAAGATAGCTGGCTGGCCCGTAAAGGCACCAGTGACCTCACCACATCCGAAATAAGGGATGGCAACGGGAAGCCACGGCGTAATAAAAACAAACGCCAAAACAAGGAAGAGAGCCCGGATAACACGACGGTCAACGCCGGATTCAGGGGCTCTCGACATGATCAGCAAAAGAAGCCATTTAAAGGCAGTAAAGAGGGACCGTCCGGCCTGAACAGAGTTCTGGACAGACTATGCCAAATTCATGGCACCTCGGAGAAACCTGCGAACCACACCCATAGAGAGTGTTGGGTCTTCAAGCAGGCCAGCAAATTAAATGCCGAACACAAAGGGAGGGAAACACCAAGTGAAGACGAGGACGAACCTCGCTAGTCGAACACTGGGGGGCAGAAAGAATTCCCTCCAGAGGTTAAAACAGTAAACATGATCCACGTGACTCACACATCCACTAGAAGGCAAGAACGCGCGCTCAGAGATGCGCACGATGAAAAGCCCACCGTAACCATATCTGACTACTGGATGTCTCGTCCGATCACTTTCGATCACACGGACGACCGAACTAGTATTCGGCGCGGAGGATCACAAGCCTTGGTGCTCGACCTAATAATAGACGGATACCATCTCACCCGTGTCCTCATGGACGGCGGCAGTAGTCTCAGTTTAATATACGAGGACACTGTCCGCATAATGGGGATAAACCCATCCAGAATTAGCCAAAGCAACACCACCTTTGAAGGGGTGATACCAGGCGTTGAAACTTGCGGCAGGGGCTCCGTCGTGCTGGAAGTAACATTTGGCTCCCCAGGCAACTCCAGAAGCGAAGAACTGCTCTTCACCATCGCACCCTTCCAAAGCGGCTATCATGCGTTGCTTGGAAGAACGGCCTTCGCCCGCTTCAACGCATCGCCGCATTATGGCTACCTTACACTCAAGATGCCCGGTCCACGTGGTGTCATCGCCGTTAATGGAATCACGGAGCGCTTTTCACACGCAGAGGAACACGTGACGGCCCTGGCGGCCGGACTGTAAGCGGCCTCCAATTATCACATACATGCCTGGTCATTAAGACCACAGACACGGTTAGACGAGTCCGGTAGCCCGGTTCAACCAAGGCACCGTATATGTACCCCCATAGCGGAAACAATGGGCTATAAATTTTTAATACAGCCCCACACTTGGCTCGACCTTATTGGCAGGCCAACATCTTACACTTTTATTATTAATCTCATACTTACGTTGCACTCTCCTATGAGTTTTTCTTTTTTTTACAGACAACATTCGCGCTAGACCCTTCCAGGATACGACACAACAGAGACAAAGGCGCAGACGTGCAGCAGGGCCCCGTTCAACAGATTTCTTTTTAGATTAAGCCCTCGAGTAAACCTTTTCTATTGCCTCTTGTTGTTTAACCATCCCATGGGTTCTATACCCACAAAGGATACTGCCGTTATTGGCATTTGGCCACGGTAGACTAAATTGCACGTATCTAGGAATTAAGGGCTTATAATAGGCTCTTCTCAGCCTCTTTTCCTTTACAAAGACTGAATACCCTCGGGAGTGTTCGGCGTCACGAGTTTGGCCGTATATGCATCAGCTCCGAATCATGTCTTTGGTCAAATGTTGGGTTTTCCCGGCTCCTGGGTTTGCCGCCTTACGTTCCGTTATCACCGGCTAAGGCAGGCCAAAGGAGAACTACTGCGATTGTGCCCTGGTTATTCCGGATGAGCACCTCAGTAGAGAAAGCCGAAAACTGACTGTCATGATACAATGAGAGACTGTTCAACCACTCGAAGACTCACCGGAATCCCTAAAGATTCCTTCGCATTAATGAAGAGCCATTTCCCGGCCATGTACACACGCGCCCGTATTCGGGTGCACGTGAAGGTACCAGGGGCTACATAGTAGCCCCACCATTATACTCTGATGGCTAAGCGAAAGTGTTACAACTATATAGTCCGCTTGCCTAGTTCGACGTGCGATCACCTCCTTAATGGACCAAGACGTTGGATCAAGTGTGATTAAGCATATTTTTTGCGAACACCCCCGCATTATATGTGTGGGGGCTGAAGCCAACGACTGCTATCTTTCGGACTACTTATACATATAAAAACGGCCGCAAAGGGGATAGAATCATACTTCCGGGCAAAATTAGAAACATAGCCTCATCATTAAGCTAAAACATTGTTTTCTACAATGATTCAACTTATCACTCGAATAAAACATTCTTCGAGCACTGCGCCTCTATTAGGAGGGCACCTTCCGTGACTTGCGCCAAGTAGTGCTCGGCCGGATATTGGCCTCCCGCCGGATCCTGGGTCGCTATTACAGTGGCCTCCATTTCTGTCCAATAGGCTTTAACGCGGGCAAGATCCATCCGCGCACCTTCTATGCACGCTGACCTCCTCATGGCGTCAATCCGAGACACGGCTCCAAGGAATTGCTGCACCAAACCAAAATAGTTGTCCGGCTTAGGCCCCTTCGGCCAAAGATGGTCTTTTACAGACCGCATTGCAAGCTCGGACAGCATGTGGAGCTCGGCCATAGCAGCCACCTTCTCATTCAGCGGCAGTGGGCGAGTGGGAGCATTGAACTGCGACTAGAAAAGATTCTCCACTTCTTCATCGCCTTGACCCTCAAAGAACTTGACAGCGTCAGCTGTACTACTAGCCAAGTCCGCATATGCGTCGGCAGGACTCAAGCGCCCCGCCAGAGGAGCATACTTCGGATCCAAGAACTTCGTCCGCAGTAAGTATGAGCCCCCAGCCACAATTTTGTCGGCCTGTTGGAGCTCCTCCCGCATACTGCGGATCTCGGTCCGCATCTCCTTGGCGACATTAAGTGCCTTGTCCAGCTCGGCCGAACTAGCCTTATTCTCCTTTTTGAGGAGTGCGTACCGGTCGGTGGCATTCTTTAACTCCCCAGCCATTTCGGCTATCTTTTCCTCGCTTCGGCGATGAGTAGCCTGTTCGGCTCTCAACTCTTCGGCCGCCCTTAGGGCAGCCGCATTGCTAGCCCGAGCTTGTTCCTTGGTTTGAGCAAGTTCCGCCCTTAGGGCCTCCACGGCAGCAGCACCATCTGCAGTGCAAACACATTGCATTAATATTATGCCCCTCTTATATTTTCCTATATATCATAATAAAGGAAGCAGAGCACATACCCTGTGACTCCTCTAGCCGTTTATTTACCAGCGTGATCTCGGTGTCAATAGACCCGATCTGCCTCCTCAGTTCGGCAACTTCAACAGACTGGTCGGCTGCCGGATCCTTGTATACATGCACACATGTATAGTGCAGCCATTAGTATATGATCTCCCGTTTGCCGCCCATGGTAGGCAACCAGAGTCTCAAGGGCTACTACCTATAGGGAGCGCACCTAGCGCGTGCTTCATAACCAAAAAATGTGCATTTTTCACTACATGCCTCAAAGCCTTTGAGCAGGCTTGTAAATGCCTCATTCAAACCGCTGGTGGCAGACGAAATCTTCATGAGCACCATGCTCATTAAAGAGCGGTGCTACTCCGAGAGTGCGGCTCGCTCCAGAAGGCCCGTCAGTGCGTCTGGCCGGACACTGAACTGTGCCGGACCCTTCTCATTGCCCCCCGTGGGAGCCAAATGCTCCGGGCTCAGGGTGACTGACATGTTCGTTGTCGGCTTCGGTAGATCCGGACTCCTTCGTGACGACACCCTTGTGTCGCCCACTTCATGAGGCGGAGAGGTGGGTGGAGTCTCACTTTCCATCATCTCTGGACGAAGGTCCCCCGAAGACGAACTCTGTTGAGAAGAGCTGCTCGCCGGACTACAAAAGACGAAGTCCTGGTTATGGATCTCGGAGTAACATCACACCTTCAAATTAATGAATAACTTACGGCTCGGTGGAGGGCTGGACCGTTGGTGGGCACGGCGTGGTGAGGGCGCTCGTCGCGGCAGAGCCCCTTGGTGATGCTTTCTTCCCTTGCTTGGGCGTCTCCGCCTCCAAATCTTCGGAGGCGGCCCTCTTCCTCCCGCGCGGGGAGGAGTCTTTGACCTCCCCTTCCCGGCTATCCTCCATAGGAGGGTTAGCGATTTCCCCAGTCTGGATGCGCAGTGCGTGAAGTTCAGCTTCACTGCCCTTTCCTTCGCCTTTCCCTGAAGGGATTTTGTTGAGCGCCCGGTCCAGCATCTTTGCAATGGTCGGACCAGGAGAGCCTTCAGGAAGTGGTGCCGGACACCTGATTATCTTCGCCTTGTCGAGCCATTCCTGACCGCGGAGGGATTGTTAGAATAATAGTTATGATAAATATAAATGAAGTGTCCGGCTTTAAGGTTACTTACTTGGGCATCTAGGCGATTGTAGCTTAGGCCCGCATCCTCGGTGGTGTCCGGACACTTTACTTGTGGTCCGAAGAATAATTTACACATTCCTTCGAGCTTTAGGCCGAAGAAGTGCTTAATGGTCCGCGGACCCTCCGTATTAAACTCCCACATCCGGAGAGGTCGATGTTTGCACGGCAACATCCGCCGGACTAGCATCACTTGCATTATGCTGACAAGATTTATGTCCCTCTCAATAAGCTCCCGGATATGATTCTGCAGTTCTGGCACATCGCCAGCGGGCCCATAATTCTGTCCTACGTCGGTCCAAGATGCTAACTGTGATGGAGGGCCCAAGCGGAACTCAGGGGCAGCTGCCCACTTTGTGCCTCTGGGAGCCGTGACATAAAACCACCTCCGTTGCCACACATCGGATACTTCCGGAAAGGAAACCTCTAGCCATGGGGCATCGGCGTTCTTGCTTATTATAACACCTCCGCACTCTGCATGTCGCCCCTCGATCATCTTCGGCTTCACATTGAAAGTCTTAAGCCATAAGCCGAAGTGTGGGTTGACGTGGAGAAAAGCCTCGCACACGATAATGAACAATGAGATATGGAGGATGGCGTCTGGGGCCAGATCATGGAAATTCAAGCCGTAGTAGAACATGAGCCCCCTCACAAAGGGGTCGAGGGTGAGGCCTAGGCCTCGGAGGAAGTGAGGGATAAACACGATGCTCTCATTGGGCTCCGGCGTGGGGATAACTTGCCCCGGAGTAGGAAGCCTGTGCTGGATATCGGCGGTCAGGTATCCGACCTCCCTAAGCTTCGCAATGTCCTCCTCTTGAATCGAGGAGGCTGCCCACCGGCATGTTGCGTCGGATCCGGACATACTGGGGATCTAGGGTGTTGGAGCTTAGGTCTTGAGTGCTGGAGCTCGAGGTGTGAGAAGATGCAGGAGAGGTGGAGAAGAGGCGTAGGCCTTGACCCCTTTATAAAAGGGATGAATACCAAGAGTCCTCAGCGTGACCGCTTGGGACTTATCTAAAATACACGGAACCATACCAACAGTCGCCGTGGGGTTACATATGCCCACATTGATGAATATCCCGTATTAGGAGGAACATGATCTCTGCTTTGGCAGGACGTGCCAATAAAACTGCCTCGCAACGCGAGTCGAGGTGGAGCAGGAGACGCCGGTCCATGTTGGACCCAACCACGATGCAAGGGCACGACGTATAAAATTGCCAACAGAACATATTTATGTTGTGTTCCCTACTATGGTGTGTGAAGATCATCTTGCAGATCCGGACACGGCCTACGTGTTCGATAATAACCTTGGAGTATTCGGAGGAGGAACCCGCCTTGCAATGCCGAAGACAAGACTGCGCGCCGGACTCATCGTCATTGAAGCCTGGTTCAGGGGCTACTGAGGGAGTCCTGGATAAGGGGGTATCCGGACAGCCGGACTATATTCATCATCCGTACTATTGAAGCGTCAAGATGCAAGACTCAAGACTTCGGCTCGTGTCCGAATGGGACTCTCTTTTGCGTGGAAGACAAGCTTGGCGATCCGGATATTATATTTCCTTCTTTGTAACCGACTCCATGTAAACCCTAGCTCTCCGGTGTCTATATAAACCGTACTGTTGGAAATATGCCCTAGAGGCAATAATAAAATGATTATTATTATATTTCCTTGTTCATGATAATTGTCTTTTATTCATGCTATAATTGTGTTATCCGGAAATCGTAATACATGTGTGAATACATAGACCATAACATGTCCCTAGTAAGCCTCTAGTTGACTAGCTCGTTGATCAACAGATAGTCATGGTTTCCTGACTATGGACATTGGATGTCGTTGATAACGGGATCACATCATTAGGAGAATGATGTGATGGACAAGACCCAATCCTAAGCATAGCACAAGATCGTGTAGTTCGTTTGCTAGAGCTTTTCCAATGTCAAGTATCTTTTCCTTAGACCATGAGATCGTGTAACTCCCGGATACCGTAGGAGTGCTTTGGGTGTACCAAACATCACAACGTAACTGGGTGACTATAAATGTACACTACAGGTATCCCCGAAAGTGTCTGTTGGGTTGACACGGATCGAGACTGGGATTTTTCACTCCGTATGACGGAGAGGTATCTCTGGGCCCACTCGGTAATGCATCATCATAATGAGCTCAATGTGACCAAGTGTCTGGTCACGGGATCATGCATTACGGTATGAGTAAAGTGACTTGCCGGTAACGAGATTGAACGAGGTATTGGGATACCGACGATCGAATCTCGGGCAAGTAACGTACCGATTGACAAAGGGAATTGTATATGGGGTTACTTGAATCCTCGACATTGTGGTTCATCCGATGAGATCATCGAGGATCATGTGGGAGCCAACATGGGTATCCAGATCCCGCTGTTGGTTACTGACCAGAGAGTCATCTCGGTCATGTCTGCGTGTCTCCCGAACCCGTAGGGTCTACACACTTAAGGTTCGGTGATGCTAGGGTTGTAGATATATTAGTATGCAGTAACCCGAAAGTTGTTCGGAGTCCCGGATGAGATGCCGGACGTCACGAGGAGTTCCGAAATGGTCCGGAGGTGAAGAATTATATATAAGAAGTCAGGTTTCGACCATCGGGAAAGTTTCGGGGGTCACCGGTATTGTACCGGGACCACCGGAAGGGTCCCGGGGGTCCACCGGGTGGGGCCACCTATCCTGGAGGGCCCCATGGGCTGACGTGGGAGGGGAACCAGCCCCTGGTGGGCTGGTGCGCCCCCCCCCCCACTTGGCCCCCCTGCACCTAGGGTTGGAAACCC
>NC_041383.1:113604301-113618703 GCF_002162155.2 Triticum dicoccoides
TCCTAGGGCCGGCGCCCCCCTAGGAGGCCAATATAAAGAGGGGGGAAGGGAGGGCAGCCGCACCCATGCTCTTGGTGCCTCCCTCTCCCCACGCACCACCTCTCCCTCTCGCTGAAGCTTGGCGAAGCCCTGCCGAGATCGCTGCTGCATCCACCACCACGCCGTCGGGCTGCTGGATCTCCATCAACCTCTCCTTCCCCCTTGCTATATCAAGAAGGAGGAGACGTCTTCCCCAACCGTACGTGTGTTGAACGCGGAGGTGCTGTCCATTCAGCACTAGGATCATCGGTGATTTGGATCACGACGAGTACGACTCCCTCAACCCCGTTCTCTTGAACGCTTCCACTCGCGATCTACAAGGATATGTAGATGCACTCCTCTCTCTCATTGCTAGATGAACTCATAGATTGATCTTGGTGAAGCGTAGAAATTTTTTATTTTCTGCAACGTTCCCCAATAGTGGTATCAAAGCCAGGTTTATGCGTAGTTCTCTTTACACGAGTAGAACACAAATTTGTTATGGGCGTAGATGTTGTCAACTTTCTTGCCACTACTAGTCTTATTTTGCTTCAGCGGTATCGTGGGATGAAGCGGCCCAGACTGACCTTACACATACGCTTACGTGAGACAGGTTCCACTGACTGACATGCACTAGTTGCATAAGGTGGCTAGCGGGTGTCTATCTCTCCCACTTTAGTTGGAGCGGATTCGATGAAAAGGGTCCTTGTGAAGGGTAAATAGAAGTTGGCAAATCACGTTGTGGCTTTTACGTAGGTAAGAAAACGTTCTTGCTAGAACCCTATTGCAGCCACGTAAAACATGCAACAACAATTAGAGGACGTCTAACTTGTTTTTGCAGCATATGCTTTGTGATGTGATATGGCCAAAAGTTGTGATGAATGATATATATGTGATGTATGAGATCATGTTATTGTAATAGGAATCACGACTTGCATGTCGATGAGTGTGACAACCGGCAGGAGCCATAGGAGTTGTCTTAATTATTGTATGACTTGCGTGTCAATGATTCAACGCCATGTAATTACTTTACTTTATTGCTAAACCGTTAGCCATAGTAGTAGAAGTAATAGTTGGCGAGCAACTTCATGGAGACACGATGATGGAGATCATGGTGTCATGCCGGTGACGAAGATGATCATGGAGCCCCGAAGATGGAGATCAAAGGAGCTATATGATATTGGCCATATCATGTCACTATTTGATTGCATGTGATGTTTATCATGTTTTTGCATCTTGTTTACTTAGAACGACGATAGTAAATAAGATGATCCCTCATAATAATTTCAAGAAAGTGTTCCCCCTAACTGTGCACCGTTGCGAAAGTTCGTTGTTTCGAAGCACCACGTGATGATCGGGTGTGATAGATTCTAACGTTCACATACAACGGGTGTAAGACAGTTTTACACATGCAAAACACTTAGGTTAACTTGACGAGCCTAGCATATACAGACATGGCCTCGGAACACAGAGACCGAAAGGTCGAACATGAGTCGTATGGAAGATACGATCAACATGGAGATGTTCACCGATGATGACTAGTCCGTCTCACGTGATGATCGGACACGGCCTAGTCGACTCGGATTATGTAACACTTAGATGACTAGAGGGATGTCTAATCTGAGTGGGAGTTCATTAAATAATTTGATTAGATGAACTTAATTATCATGAACTTAGTCTAAAAACCTTTGCAAAAATGTCTTGTAGATCAAATGGCCAACGCTCATGTCAACCTCAACTTCAACGCGTTCCTAGAGAAAACCAAGCTGAAAGATGATGGCAACAACTATACGGACTGGGTCTGGAACCTGAGGATCATCCTCATAGCTGCCAAGAAAGCATATGTCCTAGAAGGACCGCTAGGTGAAGCACCCATCCCAGAGAACCAAGACGTTATGAACGCTTGGCAGTCACGTGCTGATGATTACTCCCTCGTTCAGTGCGGCATGCTTTACAGCTTAGAATCAGGGCTCCAAAAGCGTTTTGAGCAACACGGAGCATATGAGATGTTCGAGGAGCTGAAAATGGTTTTCCAAGCTCATGCCCGGGTCGAGAGATATGAAGTCTCCGACAAGTTCTATAGTTGTAAGATGGAGGAAAATAGTTCTGTCAGTGAGCACATACTCAAAATGTCTGGGTTGCACAACCGCTTGTCCCAGCTGGACATTAACCTCCCGGACGAGGCGGTCATTGACAGAATCCTTGAGTCACTCCCACCTAGCTACAAGAGCTTTGTGATGAACTACAATATGCAGGGGATGGTGAAAACTATTCCTGAAGTATTTTCAATGCTGCAGTCAGCGGAGGTGGAAATCAAAAAGGAACATCAAGTGTTGATGGTCAATAAAACCACTAAGTTCAAGAAAGGCAAGGGTAAGAAGAACTTCAAGAAGGACAGCAAGGAAGTTGCCGTGCCCGGTAAGCCAGTTGTCGGGAAGAAGTCAAAGAATGGACCCAAGCCTGAGACTGGGTGATTTTATTGTGAAGGGAAGGGTCACTCGAAGCGGAACTGCCCCAAATACTTAGCGGACAAGAAGGCCGGCAATACTAAAGGTATATGTGATATACATGTAATTGATGTGTACCTTACCAGTGCTCGTAGTAGCTCCTGGGTATTTGATACCAGTGCCATTGCTCATATTTGTAACTCAAAGCAGGAGCTGCGGAATAAGTGGAGACTGGCGAAGGACAAGGTGACGATGCGCGTCGGGAATGGTTCCAAGGTCGATGTGATCACCGTCGGCACTCTACCTCTACATTTACTTATGGGATTAGTTTTAAACCTCAATAATTGTTATTTAGTGCCAGCTTTGAGCATGAACATTGTATCTGGATCTCGTTTAATGCGAGATGGCTACTCATTTAAATCCGAGAATAATGGTTGTTCTATTTATATGAGAGATATGTTTTATGGTCATGCCCCACTGGTCAATGGTTTATTCTTAATGAATCTCGAACGTAATGTTACACATATTCATAGTGTGAATACCAAAAGATGTAAGGTTGATAACGATAGTCCCACATACTTGTGGCACTGCCGCCTTGGTCACATTGGTGTCAAGCGCATGAAGAAGCTCCATGCTGATGGACTTTTAGAGTCTCTCGATTATGAATCATTTGACACATGCGAACCATGCCTCATGGGCAAAATGACCAAGACTCCGTTCTCTAGAACAATGGAGCGAGCAACCAACTTGTTGGAAATCATACATACTGATGTGTGCGGTCCAATGAGCGTTGAGGCTCGCAGAGGATATCGTTATGTTATCACTCTCACTGATGACTTAAGTAGATATGGGTATGTCTACTTGATGAAACACAAGTCTGAGACCTTTGAAAAGTTCAAGGAATTTCAGAATGAGGTAGAGAATCAACATGACCGAAAAATAAAGTTCTTACGATCAGATCGTGGAGGAGAATATTTAAGTCACGAATTTGTTATGCACTTAAGGAAATGTGGAATCGTTTCACAACTCACGCCGCCTGGAATACCTCAGCGTAACGGTGTGTCCGAACATCGTAATCGCACTCTATTGGACATGGTGCGATCTATGATGTCTCTTATGGATTTACCGCTATCATTTTGGGGATACGCTCTAGAGATAGCTACATTCACTTTAAATAGGGCACCGTCTAAATCCGTTGAGACGACACCATTTGAATTATGGTTTGGGAAGAAACCTAAGCTATCGTTTCTAAAAGTTTGGGGTTGCGATGCTTATGTCAAGAAACTTCAACCTGAAAAGCTCAAACCCAAGTCAGAAAAATGCGTCTTCATATGATACCCTAAGGAAACCATTGGGTATACCTTCTACCTTAGATCGGAAGGCAAGATCTTTGTTGCCAAGAACGGATCCTTTCTAGAGAAAGAGTTTCTCTCGAAAGGAGTAAGTGGGAGGAAAGTAGAACTCGATGAAGTACTACCTCTTGAACCGGAAAGTAGTGCAGCTCAGGACAATGTTCCTGTGGTGCCTGCACCGACTGGAGAGGAAATTAATGATGATGATCAAGGTACTTCGGATCAAGTTGCTACTAAACTTCGTAGGTCCACAAGGACACGTTCCACACCAGAGTGGTATGGCAACCCTGTCCTGGAAATCATGTTGTTAGACAACGGTGAACCTTCGAACTATGAAGAAGCGATGGCGGGCCCAGATTCCAACAAATGGCTTGAAGCCATGCAATCCGAGATAGAATCCATGTATGAAAACAAAGTATAGACTTTGACAGACTTGCCCGATTATCAGCGAGCAATAGAAAATAAATGGATCTTTAAGAAGAAGACGGACGCGGATGGAATGTTACCATCTATAAAGCTCGACTTGTCGCTAAGGGTTATCAGCAAGTTCAAGGGGTTGACTACGATGAGACTTTCTCTCCCGTAGCGAAGCTGAAGTCCGTCTGAATCATGTTAGCAATTGTCGCATACTATGATTATGCAATATGGCAAATGGACGTCAAAACAGCATTTCTTAACGGCTATCTTAAGGAAGAACTATATATGATGCAGCCGGAAGGTTTTGTTGATCCCGAGAATGCTAACAAGGTATGCAAGCTCCAGCGATCCATTTATGGGCTGGTGCAAGCATCTCGGAGTTGGAACATTCGCTTTGATGAGATGATCAAAGCATTTGGGTTTATGCAGACTTACGGAGAAGCCTGCGTTTACAAGAAAGTGAGTGGGAGCTTTGTAGCATTTCTCATATTATATGTAGATGACATACTTTTGATGGGAAATGATATAGAACTTCTGGACAGCATTAAGGCCTACTTGAATAAGTGTTTTTCAATGAAGGACCTTGGAGAAGCTGCTTACATATTAGGCATCAAGATCTATAGGGATAGATCGACACGCCTCATAGGTCTTTCACAAAGCACATACCTTGATAAGATATTGAAGAAGTTCAATATGGATCAGTCCAAGAAAGGGTTCTTGCCTGTATTGCAAGGTGTGAGATTGAGCTCGGCTCAATGCCCGACCACGGCAGAAGATATAGAAGAGATGAGTGTCATCCCCTATGCCTCAGCCATAGGGTCTATTATGTATGCCATGCTGTGTACCAGACCTGATGTAAACCTTGCCGTACGTTTGGTAGGAAGGTACCAAAGTAATCCCGGCGAGGAACACTGGACAGCGGTCTAGAATATCCTGAAGTACCTGAAAAGGACAAAGGACATGTTTCTCGTCTATGGAGGTGACGAAGAGCTCGTTGTAAAGGGTTACGTCAACGCTAGCTTCGACACACATCTGGATGACTCTAAGTCACAAACCAGATACGTGTATATTTTGAATGGAGGGGCAGTAAGCTGGTGCAGTTGCAAGCAGAGCGTCGTGGCGGGATCTACATGTGAAGCGGAGTACATGGCAGCCTCGGAGGCAGCGCATGAAGCAATCTGGATGAAGGAGTTCATCACTGACCTAGGAGTCGTACCCAATGCGTCGGGGCCAATCACCCTCTTCTGTGACAACACTGGAGCTATTGCCCTTGCCAAGGAGCCTAGGTTTCACAAGAAGACCAGGCATATCAAGCGTCGCTTCAACTCCATTCGTGAAAATGTTCAAGATGGAGACATAGATATTTGCAAGGTGCATACGGATCTAATGTCGCAGATCCGTTGACTAAACCTCTTCCGCGAACAAAACATGATCAACACCAGAACTCTATGGGTGTTCGATTCATCACAATGTAACTAGATTATTGACTCTAGTGCAAGTCGGAGACTGTTGGAAATATGCCTTAGAGGCAATAATAAAATGATTATTATTATATTTCCTTGTTCATGATAATTGTCTTTTATTCATGCTATTATTGTGTTATCCGGAAATCGTAATACATGTGTGAATACATAGACCATAACATGTCCCTAGTAAGCCTCTAGTTGACTAGCTCGTTGATCAACAGATAGTCATGGTTTCCTGACTATGGAGATTGGATGTCGTTGATAACGGGATCACATCATTAGGATAATGATGTGATGGACAAGACCCAATCCTAAGCATAGCACAAGATCGTGTAGTTCATTTGCTAGAGCTTTTCCAATGTCAAGTATCTTTTCCTTAGACCATGAGATCGTGTAACTCCCGGATACCGTAGGAGTGCTTTGGGTGTACCAAACGTCACAACATAACTGGGTGACTATAAAGGTACACTACAGGTATCCCAGAAAGTGTCTCTTGGGTTGACATGGATCGAGACTGGGATTTGTCACTCCGTATGACGGAGAGGTATCTCTGGGCCCACTCGGTAATGCATCATAATAATGAGCTCAATGTGACCAAGTGTATGGTCACGGGATCATGCATTACGGTACGAGTAAAGTGACTTGCCGGTAACGAGATTGAACGAGGTATTGGGATACCAACGATCGAATCTCGGGCAAGTAACGTACTGATTGACAAAGGGAATTATATACGGGGTTACTTGAATCCTCGACATCGTGGTTCATCTGATGAGATCATCGAGGAGCATGTGGAAGCCAACATGGGTATCCAGATCCCGCTGTTGGTTATTGACCGGAGAGTCATCTCGGTCATGTCTGCGTGTCTCCCGAACCCGTAGGGTCTACACACTTAAGGTTCAGTGACGCTAGGGTTGTAGAGATATTAGTATGCAGTAACACGAAAGTTGTTCGGAGTCCTGGATGAGATCCCGGACGTCACGAGGAGTTCCGGAATGGTCCGGAGGTGAAGAATTATACATAGGAAGTCAGGTTTCGGCCATCGGGAAAGTTTCGGGGGTCACCGGTATTGTACCGGGACCACCGGAATGGTCCCAGGGGTCCACCGGGTGGGGCCACCTATCCCGGAGGGCCCCATGGGCTGAAGTGGGAGGGGAACCAGCCCCTGGTGGGCTGGTGCGCCCCCCCTTGGCCCCCCCTGCGCCTAGGGTTGGAAACCCTAGGGGTGGGGGCGCCTCCACCTGGCTTGGGGGGCAAGTTTCCCCCCTGGCCGCCGCCCCCCTTGGAGATTGGATCTCCTAGGGCCGGCACCCCCCTAGGAGGCCTATATAAAGAGGGGGGAGGGCAGCTGCACCCATGCTCTTGGCGCCTCCCTCTCCCCACGCACCACCACTCCCTCTCGCTGAAGCTTGGCGAAGCCCTGCCGAGATCGCTGCTGCATCCACCACCACACCGTCGTGCTGCTGGATCTCCATCAACCTCTCCTTCCCCCTTGCCGGATCAAGAAGGAGGAGACGTCTTCCCCAACCATACGTGTGTTGAACACGGAGGTGCTGTCCGTTCAGCACTAGGATCATCGGTGATTTGGATCACGACGAGTACGACTCCCTCAACCCCGTTCTTTTGAACGCTTCCGCTCGCGATCTACAAGGGTATGTAGATGCACTCCTCTGTCTCATTGCTATATGAACTCAAATATTGATCTTGGTGAAGCGTAGAATTTTTTTATTTTCTGCAACGTTCCCCAACAGAGAGCATGGTCCTTAGAAGGCCGATCACAATGACAATCATACCATCATAGGCTAGCTCTTAGGGTTTAGCCTCTACGATCTCGTGGTAGATCTACTCTTGTACTACACATATCTTTAATATTAATCAAGCAGGAAGTAGGGTTTTACCTCCATCGAGAGGGCCCGGACCTGGGTAAACATTGTGTCACTTGCTTCCTATTACCATCAGCCTAAGACGCACAGATCGGGACCCCCTACCTGAGATCCGCCGGTTTTGACACCGACAGGAAGGCTTCGGCACATAGTTTGGCCCAGAGCCTCATAATTGGTGCTTTCATTGAGAGTTCCTCTGTGTCGCCGCCGCAAAGGCTCGATGGCTCGTCTCGTTGTCAAGGACGACATCACTTCTGGTGGAGCGCTGGCTGCAGGCCAGACTCTCCGGCTTGGCGGCTTCATTATGACCGCCCCATCGGCTGTCACGCCGACGATGGCCTCTCGGGTCATCACGCATAACCTTCGCATCGATTCGAAGATTGCCGAACAGATGGATCCGATGGATCTCTCCTCTCTTAACGAGCTCTTGGATCACATCGCCGCTTTGGGAGTCGCTACCGACTATGACCGGATTGGGCTTAAACCCGACCAGAGGGACATTAGATCCCCACCGGCCACCCATGAGATAGCGGTAGTGGAGGAACCACACGTGGGTTGCCCCTCAACTTTGAGGACGAATTATGTCCGGAAGACATGACCCAGGTCCCGGACTTAGAATCGGGCGTTGGGCCGAAGGGATTAGGTAATTCTCCAGATCCTGAACTGTCGGGCTCGGTACTTCCCGTGCCCCCAGGCGTCAGATCAGATCAGAATCCGGATTCAGCCAACGACGCCCGCTCGGACTTAAACCGTCTCTCCCGTATCAGGAAGGAGCCCCAGGAGATGGTACACCATTACTGGGCTAGATTTCTCCTTGCTCTTAATAAAGTCAAGGACTGCCGCAAGGAGGACGTAGTCTCTCTTTTCTGCAGAAACTGCACGAACAATGGACTCCTTAATGCTATAATTCATCGTGACATAGTGCACTTTACGGACTTGGCAACCATAGTACATAAGTACTGTGCGATGGAAAGTGCCTGGAAGACCCAAACAGAATTTTGGGATAATACGGCCCTCACCAGAACCTTTGTCCGAACTAAACGGCCGAACTCTCCTAAGTCGACCACCTCAATTCCCAAGAAACCAAAACCCTCCCCAGGGTGTGGAACCGTATTGGAAGAATGGCTTAATGGGCCATGTTAAGCTTCACAGCACGCCGGATGCAACACCGACCCATAGCCTTAGAGCATGTTGGATACTCTGGCAGGTAGCTAAGAGTGGAGAGGATCTCCTCGAGAACCATAAAGCAGAACCACATCCCGCCAAGGAACACAATACGGTACTGACAGTCTTCGAGACCTTCGCCTCAAACAATAGGCGCAAGCGAGCGCATCGAAGCCCACTGAAATTTGCCATGTGGCAAAAATAAATCCGTGGAACGACACTACCATAACCTTCAATGCCAGTGACGAACCCCAATTCCAGTCCGTCCAGGCGCCAACCGCTCTGGTCCTCAGCCCAATAGTGGACGGCTTTCGACTCACTAAAGTACTCATGGACGGCGGAAGCAGATTAAACCTAATCTATGAGGAAACACTCAAGAAGATGGAGATTGACAAAAGCTGCATTGAACAAAGCAGCACAACCTTCAGGGGAATTATCCCTAGTCGGGAGGCACGGTGTGCGGGAAAAATCACACTCGATGTGGTATTCGGCACCCCAGAGAATTACAGGTCCGAAGAAATCACCTTCCAATTGGCTCCTTTCAACAGCGGATACCACGCCCTTCTAGGGCGGGACGCGTTTGCAAGCTTTCAAGCCATACCTCATTATGGGTACATGAAGCTTAAAATGCCCGGACCCAATGGAATTATCACTCTAGCTAGTGATCCGGATGTCGTACTCCGCGTCGAAAACAAAACCGCAGCACTAGCCTTGGAAGCGCTATCTGAAGCCCTAGCGGCAGAAGAATTAACAACGATGCGCGCCACCATGGACAGGGACGACGTGATACTCGACAAGCGACCCAAGTCCACCTCATTTAAACTCGCAGATGAGATAGTAAAATTCCAAGTCCACCCAACGGACCCCACGAAGACAGCTTCCATCGGGACATAGTTGAACCCCGCTATGGACGCCGCACTGCGTGACTTCTTACGCGAGAATTGGGATATCTTCGCCTGGCACCCATCGGACATGCCGGGCATCCCACGCGAATTGGCCGAACACATCCTTAATATACTGAAGGGATACAACCCTGTTAAGCAGACCCTAAGGCGATTTTCGGAGCCCAAACGGCAAGCCATGGGGGAGGAGCTAGCCAAGCTACTTGAGGCCGGATTCATCAGAGATATCAAACATCCGGATTGGCTGGCGAACTCGGTAATGGTACCAAAGAAGGACAAATCCTGGCGCCTGTGCGTCGACTTCAAAGACCTTAACAAGGCTTGCCCCAAGGATCCCTTTCCCCTCCCTCGCATCGATCAAATCATCGATGCCACAGCTGGACACGACTCGCTGTGTTTCCTCGACGCATACTCTGGATACCATCAAATAAAGATGGCAGAGTCCTACCAAGCTACAACAACTTTCATAATGCCATATGGCCCTTTCTGCTTCAACACTATGCCTTTCGGGCTTAAGAATGCCGGAGCAACCTATCAACGCATGATTCGAACATGCCTGGAAAAGCAAATCGGCAAAACAGTGGAGGCATACATGGACGACATAATCATAAAAACAAGACACGTCGAAACCCTAATAGATGACTTGAGGCTTACGTTCAACAACCTACGAACATACGACATCAAGCTGAATCCGGAGAAATGCGTTTTCGGCGTCCCCTCCGGAAAACTGCTGGGCTTCATCGTTTCCAATAGAGGAATTGAAGCTAATCCGACAAAAATCCGAGCTTTGTCGCAGTTGGCTATACCAACAGACCTCAAACATATCTAGAGCTTTGTTGAACGAGACTATATTCATCGTCCGGACTATTGAAGCGTCAAGATACAAGACTCAAGACTCCGGCTCGTGTTCGGATGGGACTCTCTTTTGCGTGGAAGACAAGCTTGGCGATCCGGATATTATATTTCCTTCCTTGTAACCGACTCCATGTAAACCCTAGCTCTCCGGTGTCTATATAAACCGGAGAGCATGGTCCTTAGAAGGCCGATCACAATTACAATCATACCATCATAGGCTAGCTCTTAGGGTTTAGCCTGTACGATCTTGTGGTAGATCTACTCTTGTACTACACGTATCTTCAATATTAATCAAGCAGGAAGTAGGGTTTTACCTCCATCGAGAGGGACCGAACCTGGGTAAACATTGTGTCCCTTGCTTCCTGTTACCATCAGCCTAAGACGCACAGATCGGGACCCCCTACCCGAGATCGAGCCTTTGTCGCAGTTGGCTATACCAACAAACCTCAAACATATCCAGAGGAACTCTCAACGAGACGAGCCATCGAGCCTTTTCCGAACTCATAGTTGCCTTTTTAATCTCCTCCTCAGAAAAGGGTTTTTCCAAAATCTCTCTCTCCTCGGTGATCATGTCAAAATCATCCCAAAAGTCATCATCTAAATGAATATCAGGTTTTTGTTCATAAGAAAAGAGCTTCTTATAGTAGTTAGTAGCAACATCCAACAAATCATCAGTAGTTGTAACAAGGCCATTTAATTCATCCAAGTGGTTTTTCCTATGTCTATGATTAGCTAGAGCCATAAAATAAGCATTATTACGATCTCCCTCCAAGATTTTTCTGTCTCTGGATCTTTGCCATAAGGCAGTCTCTTCCTTTTTCCAAATATCATCCAATTCTTTCTTAATGAGATTCATTCTCTCAAACTCACATGGAGACAGATGACTTTGCTCAGATTTCACATCCGAGATGTCAAACTCCATAAGGAGGGACTTTTTTCTTCTTCTTCATGGCAGCCTCTATATTAATGCTCCAACCTTTAATGACTTTCCTAAGAACTGTAGTTTTGCACATCCAATTCTCAATAGAAGAACTAGCATTACCATGATTAGTCCACACATCATGCACTAGCTGGGAGAACCCAGATTGAGCTAACCACCATTTCTCAAACCTAAACATCTTAGGACAGTTAACTTTCCTAGCCCGAGTGTCTAAAACTAGGGGGGTGTGGTCACTCCCCACCCTTGGAAGGGCAATCAAAGTAGACAAAGGAAACTGCATATCCCAGTCCATAGAAGTGAACACCCTATCTAGAATTGCAAAGATGGGATTATTTTGATTATTGGACCAAGTAAAAGATCTGTTGGAAATGGAAATTTCCAGTAAGGCCCATCTATTAACCCAATCATTGAAGAGGAAGGCAAAATGTGAATTAATCACACCATTGCTTTTATCAGATTGTTGTCTAACAAGATTAAAGTCACCACACACCAAACAGGGTAAGAGGCAGATTCCAGGATATCATGTAATTCAGCAACAAACTCCACCTTGAATTCAGGGTAAGCAGACCCATAGACCACAATTAACTGCCACACAAACTTATCACTTTTTATTTTAATGGTAGAAACCACACCAAATTTTTTATTAGTAAATCCAATTACTTCAAACACATCACTTCTAAAGCCTACCAAAATACCCCCAGCAGTATTGAAAGCAGGCAAGAAATGCCAAGTAAACTAATTCTGTCTGTCCATAGCCTTGAGGAGACCCTCAGAAATGAGCTCTTTTTTTTGTTTCTTGAAACCCAATAAAATCTGGGTTAGCCTTAGCAATAGTATCACACAGGCACTGAATTTTCCCTGGTTGTCCAAGCCCCCTAATATTCCAAATGAGACCTATCATATCTAAGCAATTTTGAAGGGATGTGACAAGCCACAAGGCTTAACCTTGGTCAGAACAGCTGGGGACTTCTCACAACAATCAGCAGTGCCCACTAATTGTTGAGGAGTAGACCCCACTGGAATGAACCCAACATCTACCTCATCAATATCTAAATTAGAAGGCAACACAACTTTAGGATTGTTATTAGCAAACATCAAGCATTTTTCCTTTTCATCGGCAATTAAATCATCAAAAATCATATGTTTAGAACAGACATCATTCCCAATTTTCAAATAATTTTCTCAGTATGGACAACAAGGAGATCAGGATCAAGAACAACAAATGAGTTACCTTTGTAGGTGTGAGGCACTTCCAGGTTCTTTTTCCTCTTGTATTCAGCAGCTTTTTGCATGATATTCACATGTCCATGTCCCCTGGTTTGTGGCTTCTGGGCTAAAACAGGCCCCCATTTAGATTTAGTCTGTTTTTTCTCTCCAACCTCCATCACCTCATCAAGTGAAGACAGCAGAGACCTTTTCAAACCAGAAGACTTGATCAATTCAGTAGCATCCACATGTAAGGTTGCCATGTCATCCTCAGCATTCTTCTCTTCTTCAGAATCAGAGTAGTCAATTGACTTCAGAATCATGTTGCAGTAAGCTACACTGTCACCTCCAGGCAAGTTTCCATCACTATCATAGCTAGACCCATCATCCAGAGGATTTTTAGTCTTGGGAATAGTATGAGGATCCATGACTTCAAAAGAAGCAATATGATCACTTAACATAGGTCCATCACCAAGTTCAGTTGGAGAAACTGTATTTTCCACTCTAAACACAGTTGGTGAAGCACAAGCTTCAGACTCACCTACATCTTTGGTTGATTCATCAGGCTCTTTTTCCCATACAGACTTAGTCTCCATCACAACACATTCCATGATGAAGTTCTAATGCTCAGTGTCTGACCAACTAACCTGGTGTTTAGTAGCATCAGAAACTTTTTTGTGGCTACCAGCATCAGGAGTCCTTTTTGAGCTCAAGTTAGCCTTATCCAGATCATCTATAGCATTCTCATCATTGGACAGGCTGTCATCCTGAGTGCCATCAGTTTTGCCCTCATGGTTATTCTCATTATGTTCCTCAATCTCTTCATCATCATCCTCTTCATCATTAACCACATAATCTAGGCCACCAGTTTGTTCAAACCCTTCCACAGTAAATCCAATAAGAAACAACTTCTTCTTCATCTCTATCAATCTTTCAAAAGGAATTTTGGTTGGATCCCTGCAAGCAATCTTGACCCTCACATTCTCAAAAAAGGTTCTGAACATTCCATTCCAGTCTACATCAGTAAGCACACCAAACATTGAAGCAATCTGACAAAACACCTTCCAGGTACACCATTTAGGTGGTATGCCCTCAATCAATACCCAGGCTTCAACCAGTTCTCCAAAAGGATCACATGCCCCTTTCCATTCAGTCACATTCACATTTGCACCATCTTTAGGTAGATCAAAGGCTGGGAATTCAATCAAATCATTAGCACTTTTCCATGGTGGGAACCTGACTAAAAAAGTCTTTCTTGATAACTCTCTCACTTGCCATGGCCATTGCCTATTCTTGCAAAAAAATAGCAGACAACAGGCCACAAAGCTCAGTTTTCTAAACTTCTCCCTTGATGATATTCACCACAGCACAGTTCTGATAATTCAACCACTTGGTCTCAGCAGCAGCAGGAACCTCCACATGGTAAAAACCAACACCACTAGCTCGACTTCGAAAGAAAGTAGCTGAAGGTTGAATCTTAGCCCAAGCAGCACAATTATTAACATTATGATTTTGTTGGCATATGAAACAAGCTTTAGTCTTCACACAGTTCCCCACATAGTGGCCAGGCCCCCCACAATTGAAGCAAATCATCTCCTTATATCTAGGATCAAGCACCTGTTTGACCTCAGTAACAACCACTGGAGCAGGGATTTGAGAAGAGGAGGCAGTAGATGCAGTAGACTTAGTTTTCTGCACAGGAGCAGGATCTTTACCAGTAGTGGCAGCACCTTGCCGGCGTTGAGGGGCCGGAGC
>NC_041383.1:113619174-113698349 GCF_002162155.2 Triticum dicoccoides
TATCAGCCATCACAACTCCTCCCCTAACAGCCTCAGCAAACGATCTAGAACCCGGGCCAATACCCTCCCACGGCAAACAGATCAATTTGGGAGGAGGATCAAAAGATCTCACAACAGCAGGATGACAATCAGCCCTAGTAAAATTCCCAGCAGCAAGCAAATCCTTCCTCACCCAGAATGTAGTGGGGAAAGGTTTTGGGAGGAAAGGGTTAGGGTTACTGTGGCGGCGGGGAGGGGAAGGGATCGGCCACAACTGGCCATAATGCTCCTCTATATATTCTAGGTCATGGCTAGGCTGGGAAGACGCACTACCAGAATTCACTTTCCTCACAACCACACATCCACGGATGGATGGTTCGCATATCTTCGGACCAGGAATGGGGCCTCTCTGCTTTTGGTCACTTTTTCCTGAAGCACATGCTCCTAACTTTTCCCCTATTTTTGAATTCAAACTAGACTGGGCAATTCTTCCGCCATCAACCTCACATGATTTATCCTTACCATCAACCACCACCCTATTTTTTGATGTCAAATTACCAAGAGGGAGAACCCTCAATTCCTCTTTCTCTCGATTATTTACTATCAAACTGTCAACAGAAAGGGAAACCCCCGAATAAGGAAAACTAGTGCTATGAACTTCAATTGGATCAAGTATTTTTGCCGTACCAAATCTGCGGCGCGCACGAAATTCACGCAAAAATCTCAGTGAATTGACAGAAATGATACCCGGAATCATACCTTGGTCGCCAGGCCAAGGTGGGGGATCGATGTCGCGCCTGCCGCCCTTGTGAACTCGATGGAGGCCTCCAGTACGCAGACCTCCACCGTGCAAGCCGCGGCCAGCACCATCGGCGATCGCTAAGGCCGGCGAGGAGGAAGGACCCCGGGTGGAAGCACCCCGGGGGGGATCCTGGATATCGCCTCCATGCGTGGCCTTGCGATGCTGAGGCGAGGAGGGTTGGATCGGAATTCCCTCCACCGCGCAGCCTGCGCCGGATCTGGCGAGTCCGCCTCCTGGATCGCCCAGAAGAGGAACTCCACATCCGGTGCGCCATCGTCGCCGGTGAATCTCGCGTATTCGTAGTACCTGGCGTGTTGCAGGATGCTCTCAAAGATCTCCGACCACATCGAGCGGTCCGGGAATCGCTCCCGCACCACACGCTCCATCTCCTGGTACGCCTCCGGTGAGTTCGCATCGACTGGAGGAGACAGAAGCTGCAACGGCACCGCCACCCACGTCGCCGGCTGAAGGCGACGGATCTGAGCACCTCGGCGGCGGGGTGCTGTCATCCAGTCCAGTGGCGAGAGGGGAAGTGGATAAGCTCGGGGGAGCGCATCAACGGTGGTGGAGAGGGAGGTAGGTGGGGGAGGGGGAAAATCGCCTCTTCTAAGGACTTCAAACAATTCTAATACGCTGAGAAAAAAGAAGAGAGACGGGTACTGAGTTGTACATAATGGTTGCTTGCTGAAGAAAATGTGCATAACTTGCTCGAAGGACAGCGAGTATAGCACGTGCAATTAAGCGATGCGACGCGAGCTTAGCCGTCAGGTCAGACGGACTCCGAGTCAGACAAAGGGCGAAGACGAGCGTCCACGGGATGACAGGCCACGCCGGCATCCGGTGGGCCGCCGCCTGGTTACGCGTTCGATCCGGCAGGACAGCAGTGCATCACCACTGCTCACCGGCGCACGCATCGCTGCCAACACGCATGGCGCGGCGGCGGCTTCGCACAGGGCTTCCTGAAAGCAGAGCAAAGCAGAGGCGGCGGCCACGCCAGACCAGATCAGACCACGCGTCTGCGGTGAAACCCGGGGGTCCGAGACTGTCGTAGGCTCGTAGGCCAGCGAGTTGTTAATTCTATCTGAAGTAAAGGCGGCATGGTTAGCAGATGATTGGGATCACGCGCACGCGACGCACCGTCTCACGGTCACCGCCCGAGGAAAAACAGCGGCGCCCGGCGTCCACCGGTTCGCCCGTCCGAGGAAGGAAGCTGCGCCGACGGCCGCCGTCACGTTCCACCCCCGAGGAATTCACTCGCGCGGCTCCTCTACTTAAGCGCGCGCCGCACACGACCTCTCACCTCACCTCCTCTGCCACCCCAGCACCATCTTTCTTCATAAGTTTCTAGTACCGCCGAGCTCCACATCAGCGCTATCCTCTATCTACTCACTAAACAGCGTACATCATGTGTGGCGGCGCGATCATCTCCGACTTCACCCCGGAGCGCGACCACCGCGGCGGCAGCAAGCGGGGCCTCTGCACCGCTGACTTCTGGCCGCATGCCGCCGCGTTCGACGACCCTACCGACCACCACGACTTCTACCCCGACGAGCTGACCGGCGCCCGCTCGTTCCCTCCCCAGCACCGAGGTACGTCAGTCAGCTGCTATTACCATCAGGTTCTACCACAGGCCAAGTACTTTGCATTGCATCTGTGTGCCCGAGCGTACCGTGACCATTTTCTGCCGGCCGGCGTTTGTACGTGCAGCGGCAGAGGAGGAGCCGAGCAGGAAGCGGGAGCGCAAGACGATGTACCGCGGCATCCGGCGGCGACCGTGGGGCAAGTGGGCGGCGGAGATCCGCGACCCGGCCAAGGGCGCGCGCGTCTGGCTCGGCACCTTCGCCACCCCCGAGGGCGCCGCGCGCGCCTACGACCGCGCCGCCCGCCGCATCCGCGGGACCAAGGCCAAGGTCAACTTCCCCAACGAGGACCCGCCCCTCGACCTCGACGACTACGACGTTGCCAACGGCGGCTACAACGTCGCCGGCTTCTTCCACCAGCCGCCCTACATGGCCGAAGCCACCGCGCCGGTGCCGGAGGCGGCGTACGCTCACCAGCTGCCGCATCATGACGAGCCCGGGATGGAGCTCTGGAACTTTGACAACATCAACACCCAAGTGCCTATGTGATAGATAGTAACTGGTCTCTTCTGCTTGCATGTAATATTGCCTTTACCTACTTATTATTAAGCTTCTGATGAATTATGATTTGTTTTTGACGGCCACTGTCATCGGATCTGATGCCAGCCATCCTCGTGGCCAATTTAGTGAGAATCGCCAAAAATCGTCTAACGGATACTGAAAGTGTTACATTTGAAAAGTAGAACATCGCAATAATGAGCACAAGCAGCGTAACACCAACCACAGTGCCAACGGAGACAACTTCTGATACTAGAAATGATATTCATAACTGGCTTGCAAGCATGGTCTCTCAAGTTGCAAAATGATGAAACACAAATTAACTGGTTCTGAATACTCGTTGACACAAGACACTGACATCTAAAGCGGTAATATTCTGGTACCCAAAAAGATGACGATAAACCGATGATAGCAAAATATGACACAAGTGCGCCAGAAATTCCACATCTTAGACCTTGAATCCCCTGCTGTTCCTCCTTCCTCTCGCCTTCTCGAATTTCCTGCCCTTTGAGCGGACATATGGCTTGGTGTGGCTGTGTGGCACTCCTGGAGCTTTGCCAAAGTGCCTAACAGCTTCCCTGGCGTTCTTGGGACCCCTCAGGAGAAGCTATTAAGAAAATGTAATTTGTTAAAATGGTTTGTCCATGGCATGAATAAATGCCTCAAGACATGCAGCTCATATTGAGGTTATCGCTAATTTATGGGAAGGGAGAAGCCATCATCACGGATAAAATAAATCGGAGCAAATACCTCTACATAACTACAATGTCAAAAATTCTCGCATCGGTATTCAGTAGCATGTACTAAAGTCTAAAGACACGGCACCATAGTGACAATACAATGAAATCATACAGATCAGGTCAAGAAGGAACAGCAGCAAGAACATTCACACACTGAATTATCATGTATGAATCAACACACATTTACATTACTCTTTATGCCAAGACAAAGATATTCAAGTTTTAGACAACTCTTAGCAAAGGAAAATAAAGCAGACAAGACCTCATAACCAACAACGCAACTACTACCATAAAATAAGCATATGTACCACATTTGACCGTTGAGATTGACTGTCTTAGTGAAAAAATATACTCCCTCCGTCCGGAAATACTTGTCGGAGAAATGGATAAAAATGGATGTATCTAAAACTAAAATACATCCAGATACATCCATTCGTCCGACAAGTATTTCCGGACGGAGGGAGTATTAGTTTAACAATTATCAGCAAGTTAGTTTTGCTTGGAAATTTGACACCAGCAGTCCAGCACAAACATGAAAAGAGTGCAATCTGCTGTAAACAAACCATAAAGATTTAGACAGTTGTACCAACTTGGTTCATTTGTACTCTTAACACCTGAGAAGAGGGAGACTGATGAATCAGAAAAATAATACATCGTTTCTTGAATACCCTACCACAACCTACACATAAAAGTCTTATCTGCAACACAATATGAGCATGAACAATAAACTTGGTTTTCTCCACCTACAGGAGTCTAGCATGCTTAATAGTCCAAACAAATAGAATTGCGTGCATCGGTTGTAAATCTTTGGGTACTAACTCATACAATATGAAATGCATCAAAGAGCACTACTAGCAAATACAGTTGCTAAAAAAGGAGAACTCAAACCATACCGTGTTCTGTCCAAGCGGAGCACGGAGGGCGAGCTGGTCAAAGGTAAGGCACTCGCCACCAGCATTGACGATCCTGGCCCTCGCCGTCTCGGTGAACCTGAGCGCGGCCACCTTCATTGCCGGTATCTCGTAGACCCTCTGGTCATCGGTGATGGTGCCCACGATCACGGCGATCTTGTCCGCCTGCACTCGCACAACCACAAACACCGCCCAGGTAAGCTTCACATGGATACAGCCGGACCAAAGATACAAAAAATGGCACCGGGAGAGAGGGATACCTTCCCCTCCATGAACCTGACGAGGCGGCGCATCGAGAGCGGCGGGCGGTTGGTCTTGCTCATGAAGAGACGCTTGAGGATCACGGCGTTGAACTGGCTCTTGGTCCTCCGCACCAGGAAGCGGTAGAGCTACGAACAGGAAAGCGAATTGCGGTAAATCTGAATCCCTGAGCAGTGGACGGGGATGATGCGGTGACACCGGATCGAAGGGGGACTGACCTTGACGAGCAGCTTGAGGTACACATCGTCGGATTTGGGCGCCGTGCGCTTGGTCCTCTTGTTGCGGCCGCCGGCGACGAGGTCGATACCCTGGGTGCGACGGGAACGGACGGTGTCAGCTAGGCGTAGAGTGCAGAGGAACACGACGAGGAGGGAGAGGGATGAGAGATTACCATGGTTGCGCGGTGGTGGCTGCTGCAGCGGCGAGGGTCAGGGCGGCAGCGGCAGCGGCGGCGGCGGGACGGGTGCTAGGGTTTTGGATGGAGTGAGGAGTGGAGTCTAAATATGGTGATATGGTGTGGGCGGAGAATTGTTTGGGCTGGGCCTAAATTGGTGGTCTTTGTTTCTTTCGTTTGGGCCCATAGAAGCCTGCCTGGGCCTTAACGGATGAACACTTCTTTTTTCAGGGTGTAGTGAAGTGAAGCGCTTATTCCCCTAAAAAAAAGGTGAAGAGCTCATTGCCTCCAAAAAAAAAAAGTGAAGAGCTTATTGTGTTGGCGACAAGCAGATTGAAAGAACATCCGGTGCCCCATGTATGGTTTTGGCAATTGATGACAATCTCTATGGACTAATGGTTGCCTTGAGTTATATTTGAAGTGTTTGTCCATAAGCTTTTCTTGGAGTCCATTTGTTGGTTTCAAGGAGAGTTTGTGATGACCACGGTGCTATTAAGGAATTATCCAAACATCGGTCATGTGAGTGTTGAGCTTATTGCAAGCATGTCTTGAAGAAGAAGATTGTGTGATCATTCATGTCTACCTTCAAGACATCATCCAAATGAAGAGAGTTGGAAAGATTCAACACACAAAGCGCACAAGATGTACCGAGGGATCAAGTGATCACATGGTATGGTAAGCATTGTCCATTACGCTTTGCGTGCTAACCCATGGTCTTCGTGAGAGTTCTTTATGGGGTTAGGTTGTGGGCAAGTTCTAGTGATGCATCACGAAGAGATCAAATGCTTGAAGCTTGCCGTCCATTATGGTGACAATGGACTTGTGAAGATGAGCGGAAGAGTGGCTCACCCATAGTGGAGTATGGGGGAGCAATCGACTAGTCTTCATCGAGCCAACGCAATCAAGAAAGGTGGTCCATCTTGAGGAGGAGTAGATCGTCATCATCTAGCTCAAGTGGACTTTGTGCAAGGCAAAGGTTTGCCCTTGATAGGTTTTCTATTTTACCGGTCTCATGGTAGTTGTGGGAGACCGGGTTATAGGATCGATTGCCGTACTATCAAGGGGGGCTCTCGATGAGTTGCTTGATCGTACCGTTCATAGAGAGCTCAAACCATTGCATTCTTGCATCATCTTTATTGGTTATTGTTTGGTTCTTCTCCTTGTGAGATTTGGAGCTTATGGTCATTTTTATGACAAGCTCGAGTTCATCGAAAACGGAGTTCACATGCTTCTTCTATGATGTTTTCGGTGTTGGAGGGTATGCCGGTTCTTCTTTGTTGGAGGTTTCACTCCTTTGTTTGTTAAGCTACCTTCCCTGCCTCTTCTTACTATAACAAGTTGCTGTTTTGATGCTACTCGTCTTCCTCTATCCAACAAGCTTGAGTTTTCTCAATTCGGAGCTCATTTGCAGAAGTTATGGCAGTTCTGGTTTTATTGTTTCCCTCTGTTGTCTTATCTGCAAAATGAAGGACTCCTAGTGTTGTTGATATGGGGCATGCGCTAGTACTGCTCTCCGGAGCGGTAGTACCACAGGCCCTTGCGGTAGTACCGCAGTCCCTTGCGGTAGTACTGCAGGTGCTCACGATAGTACCGCTCTGTGGGAGCGGTAGTACCGTGACCTCAGGCCAGGCACAGCTGCTCGAGCGGTAGTAGGGGCGGATGTAATTTTTTTACATCCACACCCTATGCGGTAGTACCGCACCGCGGGCGCGGTAGTATCGTGGGCTCTGGCCAGGCTTAGCAGCATGAGCGGAAGTAGGGATGGATGTAATTTTTTACATCCGCGCCCTACGTGGTAGTACCGCTCTTCGTGTGCGGTAGTACCGTGTCGAATTTTTGCGCAGGTCCTCCCTCAGCGGAAGTAGGTACGGAAGTAATTTTTTACTTTCGTGCTTTCTCTGCGCCTAGTGTTGCTTGCCTTACGGTAGTACCGTAGGGGCGCGCGGTAGTACCGCTCCGGCGGTTCTACCGCTCGTTGCCCTGTGCAACAGGCCTTCATCTGGCCAGTGCTGCACATGCGGTAGTACCGCAACCTGCAGCGGTAGTACCGCAGCCAACCGCGGTAGTACTGCAGCTCTATGCGGTAGTACCGCGTCGTGCGGGCTGAGTGACGGGATAACGGTTGGATTTCTCCCCACCTATAAAAGGGGGTCTTCTTCCCCATTGAGACTTATCCTTTGAGCTTGTGTTCTTCCCCCATTGTTGAGCTTGCTAACTCTCAATCCCTCCAATGATTCTTGCTAGTTCTTGAGGGAAAAGAGAGAGGAGATCTAGATCCATGTTTCCACCAATCACTTTCTCCTCTAAGTGAGGGGAACCCCTTGGATCTAGATCTTGGAGTTCTTCATGTTCTTCTTTCGTTCTTCCTCTCATTTTCCTCCCTAGCATTAGTTGCTTTGGTAGGATTTGGGAGATAAGGACTTGGGCACTCCGTGTGCCCTTGCCATTGCATTTGGTGCATCGGTTTGAGTTCTCCTCGGTGATACGTGGAAGTGAAGTTTGAGAAGCTTATTACTCTTGGGTGTTTGGGCACCCTAGAGCTTGTTCCTCTTGGGTGCCTTGGCGCCCTAGACGGTTGGTGGTGTTCGAAGCTCAATCATTGTGGTGTAAAGCTCCGGGCAAGCGTCGGGGTCTCCAATTAGGTTGTGGAGATCGCCCCGAGCAATTTGACGGGTTCCGGTGACCGCCTCCAAGGGTTGCCAAAGTGTACGGGTTCGGTGACCGCCCCCAAGGGTTGCCATTTGTACGGGTTCGGTGACCGCCCTCAAGGGTCCCTAAGTGGAATCACGACATCTTGCATTGTGCGAGGGCGTGAGGAGATTACGGTGGCCCTAGTGGCTTCTTGGGGAGCATTGTGCCTCCACACCGCTCCAAACGGAGATTAGCATCCGCAAGGGTGTGAACTTTGGGATACATCATCGTCTCCGCGTGCCTCGATTATCTCTTACCCGAGCCCTTTACTTATGCACTTTACTTTGTGATAGCCATATTGTTCTTTGTCATATATCTTGCTATCACATAGTTGCTTATCTTGCTTAGCATAAGTTGTTGGTGCACATAGGTGAGCCTAGTTGTTGTAGGTTTTGTGCTTGACAAATTAACCATTAGGTTTATTCCACATTTGTTCAAGCCTAAACCGTAATTATTTTAAAGTGCCTATTCACCCCCCTCTAGGCGACATCCTCGATATTTCACAGATGATATTTTCTGTGTCGACGACTTAGAACATGTGATCAAGGTGAGTCATGCACTCATGCTCAACTATGCGAAGTTTGGAAGTTCAGACAGAAAATGGAGAAGAACCTTTTCATTCAATCATGTAATATTTCGTTTGCCATGGTGCGATATGGAGGTGGTACATTTTTTTTGCAATGATGATGTTTCTGTTGGTGCTTGGTGGAGCTGACTTATGCGTCGGTGGTTATTGTTTTGTTGTGATATTAGGGACAGAGTCACAGTGCCATCCCATAAATTTGTTAAGACTTCTAAATTAGTTATCCCATCACTAATTTAGAAGCCTCAATGAATAAGAGAGGCAACTTATGAGAAAAACTGGGGAGTAGACATCTTATTTTTTAAGCCACCAAAAGAACTGACCCTATAAATGATTAGGCACCCATCGCAAAAAAAAGAAAAAAAAGAGACTAGGCACACTTACGCCAGGAACATGTAGGCTTGACATGCGTTAGGAACGCTGAAGTAGATAGCACAGCAGAAAGGAGACATGGATCAGCCCAAATTCTACCCATAACTTGCTGAGGGGCTTAGAACTGCTGTAATAAACACATACAAGGAAATTGTGCACCATTGCGCTATTGCTATATGGTTTGTTACAGCTCATGGTTTGTACTCCCTCCGTTCTAAATTACTTGTCGTGGTTTTAGTTCAAATCTGAACTAAAACCACGATGAGTAATTTGGAACGGAGGGAGTAGATGACAAAATAACCAGCATACAACATTTTATGGCCTGGTCAAAATAGATTATTCCAACTGGACTAGAGTTCCCTGGTGATTCATTAGTTTTACGAGTGGTTTATTGTTACTTTCAGTAAACAACCTGCTCTTCCCATTTTTCCCACTGGAGTAGAGTACTGACATTTGCCAATCTACTAAAAATCATTGGATTCTTGTCTTTCTCTAACCACTATGGTGGACAAAACAATCTGAAATCCAATTGTATAAAACATATCTGAGATGGTCTTTGTCCACTTAGATGCACCAACGTGATAAAGGCAAAAGCACGAAGCAATGGAGATGAAGAGAAGAAACAGAAATTACCTTGTGGTATCTGAGATGTGGCGACGTGGACTGAAAACAAAAACAAACAAAACTGAAGCTGGTAACTTCTACAGTAAAACACAATCACACTCATTTATATGCATGGACGAGAGAAAAAAGAGTTGTGATGTCAATAAAGATTGCATGTCAGAACAGTTCACCATGTTAAATGAGATGGCTACTATAACATCTAGGCTGTCAACAAAAAGAAGACAACAATGGGTAACTACATTAGTCATTTTTGTTACACTGCATAAAACCAAACCAATACTCTTCTCTTTGGTGCTTTGCTCCTCATCATACTTTCTGGAGTTCTAGTTTCATTCCAACCTTTATAAGACTGCAATCATCTATAACAGAAGTAACCAACAAAGAAAGCAGAGGGGGGAAGTTCAACCACTCCCGATTACATCTGGTTTACTGGTAGAGAAATGCTAGACAAAGCATTTTTGTTACACAGGTTTACTGGTAGACAGTGCTTGAACTGGAAATAAATGTGCCACTCTGGACAAAGCATCTGCAGCTGTATTTTCAACTCCTCTTTTGTATTGGATAGAGAAATCCAGTCCCACCAGCTTTGTCATAGCCTTTCTTTGTAGATCAGAAGTTAAGTTTTGATCTCCCAGGTGGCATAAGCTCTGGTGGTCAGTCTTGATCACAAATGGAGCTCTGGACAAGTAGGATCTCCACCTGTCAATGGCCATCATTATAGCCAGAAATTCTTTTTCATATATGGACACTTTTTGACTGTTCACTCCAAGAGCTTTACTGTAGTAAGCTACAGGATGGCCTGACTGTGTGAGCACTACACCAATGCCAGTATTGTAAGCATCTGTCTCAATGGTGAAAGTCTTGTTGAAATCTGGTAGTGCTAATACAGGTGTTGTGGCCATAGCTTGTTTGAGTGACTGAAATGCAGTGTCAGCAGCTGTTGTCCACTGAACAAACTTCTGTAGTAGCCAGTGAGACCTAGGAAACCCCTCAGTTCAATGACATTGGTGGGAGTTGGCCAATCTAACATTGCAGCAGTTTTTGCAGGATCAGTACTTACTCCTTTGTCAGAAATAATGTGACCAAGATACTCCATAGACTGCTGTGCAAAAGAACACTTGCTTTCCTTCACCACTAAATTTTTTGCTTTCAATGTATCAAATACTGATTGTAAATGAACTATGTGTTCCTCTAAAGTACCACTGAAAACCAATATGTCATCCATGAAAATTAACACAAACTTTCTGTTAGAGCCTTTGAATATGTAGTTCATAAAGCACTGAAATGTGGCTGGCGCTGTGGAGAGGCCAAAGGGCACCACCTTGAATTGGTACTGTCCATTGTGAGTTTTAAATGTTGTTTTGAACTCATCTGCTTCTGCCATACGAATTTGGTGATATCCTAACTTGAGATCTAGCTTAGAAAACCATTTAGCTCCTCCTAACTCATCCAACAGCTCATCAATTACAGGTAGTGGAAATTTGTTCTTAATTGTGACCTCATTCAATCTTCTATAGTAAACAAAAAACCTCCAGGTGCCATCCTTCTTCTTGACCAGTAGGACAGGAGAAGCAAAAGGACTTAAACTGGGTGTAATAAGCCCTGACTGTAGCATTTCAGACACTTGTCGTTCAATTTCATCCTTTTGTTGTGGTGAGTACCTGTAAGGCCTGCAGTTAAGAGGAACTGTTCCAGGTACCAGATGTATCTCATGATCAAATTCTCTCTGTGGAGGTAGGGTTTTAGGATAATTGAAAACATCTTTGTTTGCTTGGAGCACTCGCTGAACTTCTTCAGGTATTTCAAAACGAGGACTGACAACAATATGATGCAACATAGTTGTTGCCCATATGTCATTTCCTTTTCCCACTTCTTAAGTTGTTCCATAGAAACTTCCTTAATTGGTTCTGTTTTAGCAGGCAGAACTCCTTGCAATCTGACAATTTTCTGTTGATATTCAAACTGAATCCACTTCTCAGCCTAGTGGCACTGCATCACACCCCATTTCTCTAGCCAGTCCATTCCTAGGATAATATCATACCCTCCTAGTGGAAGAACTTGCATGGCACTGGAGAAACTATGCCCCTGAATCCACCAGGTCAGTTCAGGTACAAATTTGGTGCAATCCACCAGTCCTCCATTTGCTACTTTCACTTGCATGGGTTTCTTCATTGTCTGGGCAGGTACTGAAACTCTATCCAACAATGCTTGGTCCACAAATGTATGAGTGCTCCCTGAATCCAGAAGTATCAAAACAAACGTGATTTCCAATCAGAGCTCTTAGCTGAATGGTTTTGGGATGGGATGCTCCAGACAGAGCTGTGTCAGAGATGGTGGCACACTCTTCCTGGTAGTTGTCCACCAAAGCATCCAACACAACATCTGATATAATTTCATGAGGATCTATTAATTCTGCTGCTTTCAACTGAGCTGTAGGGGCAGCTGTGGGTTTACAGGTATGTCCTGGAACATACTTATCTCCACACCCATAACATAACCCATTTGCTCTGTGATACTCTTTAGGTTGTTTTGCCTTCCACAACTCCCCAGGAGCAAAATTTTGCTTATTCTCATTCCTGTTGACTGTATTTTTTGGATATGTCGATTTGAAGGATTTATGTTGATGTGTCAATCCCTCCTGTACCACTGCATACATAGCGGCCAACTGCACTGTTGCTGGTAGCTGTATTTCCACGGCTGCACGTAGCTCTTCCTTCAGCCCCATGACAAATCGAGTGACCAGGAAGGTGTTGCTTATGGCCGGCTCATAGAGTCTGATGTGATACACCAGTTGCTGGAACTGCTGCTTATATTCCTCCATTATACCACTTTGCTTGAGCAGCATTAGCTCTTTCATCCTTTCCCTATGTATATTAACATCAAATTCTTGTAACACCGCAACACAAAACTGTCCCCATGTATGAAAGGCACTCTGTTGTTTGAACGCCTGATACTAGTGTGCTGCATTGTCAGTTAGGTGCAGAGAAGCAGACGTGACTCTGAAATTGTCAGGAATATGATACAGACGAAAAAAATGCCTCGCACTTATCCAACCAGATCCGAACATTCGTGCCATCAAACTTAGGGAAATCCATCTTAGGCATCCACTTTCGTCTGCTAGATTGATCCTTCGTCACTGGAACTGCCGCGAGATCTATCAGTGCTGGGGGATGTACCTAGGAGAAACGCGGAGGCGGGCGTGGTGGTGGCCCTGGCATGGCGCCCAATATGTCGTTTGACACCCCCGAGGCGGTTGGGGATGAACTCTCGCCAAATTCATGCGGCATGGGCTGCTTCCCCAGGTGCACGGCGTGCGATTGCTCTTGTTGAACCTTGCCCTGGGCGTCGCACGAGAGGTTCACCTTCATCTGGACCTGGTTGATGCATGCTGACTGCTCGGTGAGCTTGGCGTCGAGGGCTTCGAGCTGTGCGTTGATGCCGTCGATGACCGCCAGCTTGCTCTGTGCCGCGCGTAGCTTGGCGAATTCCTGCAACATCCGCTCCTACAACGCCTCCATCTCGTCCGCGAGGAAGCACGTCTGCGGGTTCAGCTTGAATGATGTCATCATCGCGGCTCGTTTCCCAAATCAACCCACCTCAGGTCAGGAATTATGCAGATCAACCCAAAGGGAATCCGCAACCGTCGCCTTGGATTTGCCGGGTATGATTCGGGAAAAAATTTGGGCGTAGCAGAGCGGTGGCTCTGATACCAGTTTGTCACACCCTAGAGGCGGCCAGACTCGCTGGAGTAGCGATTGACGGCGGAGGAGAAAATCTGGATCGGGAAGAGGGAGTCGGAAGGTAGGAGAAGCCAGCAAGGGGATAAGGTTCAGAATTTCATTTCAATTCATCGATGCCTTCGTACAGAAGTCGACCGTTGCTTATATCAGCACGGTTCGATTACAAGCTGGGCCGGCCCATGACTCAACGCCTACACACACTCGAGGCCCACTCGCCACTTTGAATTACCCGTTCTCTTCTCATGTCTTCTGCTAGCCGCCGTTCGTGACTGTCGTCAGTGCCTTGGTACTGACACTAAAGCAAAGGTAGCCACAGTTCAAAATCTCAGGCACACGAAACCAAGCGCATTACAGAAGCAAAAAACAACAACGCTATGCTCGAATACCTCAGTCATGACTCGCAAATCAAGGACAGATGATCTTTATGTCCAGTCTTGGAACACCTCAGCTTTGACTAGCTCCAGCGACCTTGCTTGTAGTTTTCGAGAGTCCTTTACCTGCCAAAATAGACAAACAATTAGTCCAGTAAACCACTAGAACCTATTTGCTTTTAATAAATGTGGCCGTATGCATCTTTCTGATGCAGAGGCCGGGGTTGCGCCCCTTTTCCAAAAAAAAGTAAACCACTAGAAAAATGACATCAATGGGTTCAGGAGGCTACTTCTACTGGAAGCAACGTTGTGTGCTTTCCATATGTACTCTAGAAGACAGATGCTACCCCAACAGTGCAGACCGTCCTAGATTCAGCCCCCATGCCCTTTAGCCAAATATTGAAGCATGATTCAGGATCACTGAAATTAAACCCTATCCCAGTTGACGCACCAACAACAATCCATACAAACCTAGCGAGGGGACAATAAGAAAATAAGTGCTTGATACTCTCATTCCGTGCAAACCTAGCGAGGCATCAAGTTTTCGGATCATCCTAGCCTCCAGGAAATCAAGGTTACAAGCTTCCAAAGCAGCAAAAGAAACATGGAATCCTAGGTACTCAAGGGGAAGAGTTCCAACAGGGCAGCCAAAAACATCAGAGTAAATTCAGCAACTGAATTCCCCCCCCTCTTAGAATAGTTCAACTTCAGTCCAGACATAAGCTCAAACATAAGCTCGAGCAGAAGGTTGAGATTAATAGCTTTATCAGGATCATGACTAACACATAAAATCGTGTCAACCTTAACTAGAATGTGTAATTAGAATTAAAATGAACAATCTGGATAGGACCATTTAACATCACAAAGCATCAACTAGCATTGGTTTAATATCAACACATCATGACGTATTATTGGATATCTTAGGTCTATTCTATTGACATGTTGGATTCATTTATGTAAGACAAGAGTTGCGTGTGTAGAAAAGAGTCAAGATAAGGTACTCTTGAATTGGGCATAGTTTAGGGCAGACATAAATGACAATGAAATGATAGATTCGGAAGACTTTAATAGATTACACATGTACTAAGGCCGACTGCAACCCAGGAAAAAAGTCAGATAAATTTGGATATGGTATGTGTGCAACTGTCATAACATACTAAATATTGTTCTGGTAGCAAGAGTAATGATCTGACACACAAAAATCATGTTAAGTACGTAATAAGTTGGTTCAGTTAAGCGTAAAGATACAAGTACCAAAAAATCACATGTACACACATTCAGAATGTAAACTATGATTCCCCGCAAAAATAATAATGTAAACTATGATAGTAGCAAAGTGAAATGGGATATTTTAGAAGTTTTCAAAGAACATATTCCCATAATTTTGCATGGTAGCCATGACAGTATACTATATATGAAACTGAAATCATATTTGTGAGTATGTGAATCAAGATGATGTGATTGAATGACTACACCCCACCAAAGCAAGTTAGGCTCAATGTCGCTGATAAGAATTATTTTGGAATTAATAAAAAATACTGGAAGAAAAATCACCAGGAGGGGCCCCACCAGTGAGCCACAAGCTCAGGTGACCCCTAGGGTGCGCCACCCAGGCTTGTGGGCTCACCACCAGGCCTTCATGGCCCCGCTTCTCCTATATGATGCCATTTTCCTTCGAAAACAAGACTTTTTGGGATGAAGCGATGTCGTCTTGAGGCGGAATCTGGACATGAGCACTTTTTCTCTCCGATAGAGCGATTCCGCTGGGGATACTTTCCTCCGGGAGGGGGAAATCGAAGCCATTGACATCACCAACGATCCTCTCATCGTGGGAGGACTAACCTTCATCAACATATTCACCAACACGATCTCATCTCAAACCCTAGTTCATCTCTTATATTCAATCTTTGTCCCAAAACCTCAGATTGGTATGTGTGGGTTGCTAGTAGTGTTGATTACAATTATAGTTGACGCTAGTTGGTTTATTTGGTGGAAGATCATATGTCTAGATCCTTAAACATATATAATACACCTCAGATCTTGAACATGAATATGATTTGTGAGTAATTACTTTTCTTCTTGAGGACATGAATATGATCATGCTCCGTTATATTCCATGACAAGACATTTACATCCGGTAGGCCAGCAAAAACTTTGGCTGATTGCACGCAGTCCGATCCCACGATGCGCTGCCGTTATAGATCCTATGCTATCCCTTTTATTTTTTATTTTCTGTTTTTGGAATAAAGAATCACATCCCCATTCATGGCGTCCGGGGCCTTCGACCACCATCTGCCGAGCGCATCCGGCCGGATCTATGCAGTTCCTCGAAGTTGGCGTGCCTCCCCTGCCGGATCTCGTCCACCGGACGTCCTGGAGTCACTGGGCTCTCTTTCCCTTCAGCACGGGGGAGATCCCCTTCCCGCCCCTCGCCTGTTTTTTCCTCCGACGAGCTGGTCGCCATCTCCCACACACCCCCTCCACGCCCTCTCAACCAGTTGTGATGCAGCAGTCGCCATGGATGTGCAAACACCACCCTTCAACCCCCCGACAACTAGATGTTAAAACCCTTCGAGAGAGATGATATAATCAGCTGGCAAGGATGCTACAACCGACTTTTTTTGCTTCAACCGACAACTGGAGTTTGGTTGCTGTTTTTTTTCTACAACCGTGTTGGCCTTTCGCTACTAGGATGATGGCAATTTGCTACATCCTCCATGGTGATTCAACCAATGTGGTGGCGGTTGGACGCCGGGCTGCCGTGATAATGCTACAACCGGCTTCGAGATTGGCTACAGCTGGCATCTTGATTTGCTGGAACCTGCCACCATGTCTGCTGTAACCATTGTCATAGTGCAACATTTTTGCTTCAACCAGCCAAGACATTTGCTGGAACCGGCACACAAAATTGTTGGAACGGGCTTCTTTCTTCTTGTCAACGGCGACCATGGTGACCATGGCGGGGGACGGTGTTTGCTTTTTTTGCTGCAACCACACATCACAAAGCTGCGACCGGCGTTGCGCCGTGCTCGAATGGTGGCTTGCACCTTGGTTCCGTGCTACAAGCTACCATGGAGCGGGAGTAGGGGGTGAGGAGGAGCTGTGGCAATGGGGTCGAAGGCGAGCAAGGCAGCACGGGTGGCTGGCGAGTGCGAGGTTTCTTAAGGGACGAGGGCGACGTCGTACGTGGCCGACGCCCGCCGGCGCAAGGGTAAGGAAGAAGACGAGGAGGCAGGAAGAAGACGGCGCGACGCCCGCCGGCGCAAGGGTAAGGAAGAAGACGAGGAGGCAGGAAGAAGATGGCGCGAGTGAAAGATCAAGGATGTCGCCTAGAGGGGGGGTGAATAGGCGCTTTAAAATAATTACGGTTTAGGCTTGAACAAATGTGGAATAAACCTAACGGTTAATTTGTCAAGCAGAAAACCTACAACAACTAGGCTCACCTATGTGCACCAACAACTTATGCTAAGCAAGATAAGCAACCATGTGATAGCAAGATATATGACAAAGAACAATATGTCTATCACAAAGTAAAGTGCATAAGTAAAGGGCTCGAGAAAGAGATAACTGAGGCACACGGAAACGACGATGTATCCCCAAGTTCACACCCTTGCGGATGCTAATCTCCGTTTGGAGCGGTGTGGGGGCACAATGCTCCCCAAGAAGCCACTAGGGCTACCGTAATCTCCTCACGCCCTCGCACAATGCAAGATGCCGTGATTCCACTAAGGGGCCCTTGAGGGCGGTCACCGAACCCGTACAAATGGCGACCCTTGGAGGCGGTCACCGAACCCGTACACTTTGGCAACCCTTGGGGGCGGTCACCGGAACCCGTCAAATTGCTCGGGGCAATCTCCACAACCTAATTGGAGACCCCGACGCTTGCCCGGAGCTTTACACCACAATGATTGAGCTCAGAACACCACCAACCGTCTAGGGCGCCAAGGCACCCAAGAGGAACAAGCTCTAGGATGCCTAAACACCCAAGAGTAATAAGCTTCTCAAACTTCACTTCCACGTATCATCGAGGAGAACTCAAACCGATGCACCAAATGCAATGGCAAGGGCACACGGAGTGCCCAAGTACTTCTCTCCCAAATCCCACCAAAGCAACTAATGCTAGGGAGGAAAATGAGAGGAAGAACGAAAGAAGAACACGAAGAACTCCAAGATCTAGATCCAAGGGGTTCCCCTCACTTACAGGAGAAAGTGATTGGTGGAAACGTGAATCTAGATCTCCTCTCTCTTTTCCATCAAAAACTAGCAAGAATCCATGGAGGGATTGAGAGTTAGCATGCTCGAAGAAGGTCAACAATGGGGGAAGAACACGAGCTCAAAGGATAATGTTCAATGGGGAAGAAGACCCCCTTTTATAGGTGGGAAAAAATCCAATCGTTATGCTCACAGCCCGCACAGAGCGGCACTACCGCTCCAAGGAGCGGTACTACCGCTAGGGCGGTAGAACCCCTTTGAAAAACAACAACGAGGAGGCAAAAGGCCAGTAGAACCGCCGGAGCGGTACTACCGCTCGTCCTCACGGTACTACCGCTCGACCTCATGGTACTACCGCAAATGGTAGCGGTACTACTGCTTGCGAGCGGTACAAAAAAAATACTTCTGTGCCTACTTCCGCTGAGCAGAACACGAGATTTTGGTCCAGAGCGGTACTACCGCTTAGGAGCCGCGGTAGTACTGCTTTGGAGAGGTACTACCACTCAGGAGCCGCCGTAGTACCGCTCTGGAGCGGTAGTAAAAAATTACATCCACTCTAGTCGCGGTAGTACCGCTGCAGCCTGTACCAAAACAGCCACAACTTTTGCAAACGGACTCCGAATTCAACGAAACCAAGTTTGTTGGAAAGCTAACGACATGGGCTAACACAATATTGATAGAAATATCAAGAATAATCAAATGAGAAAAGTCCCATAAGAAAATGGTGAGAACCCTTCATCGGATAAGACCGGTAAAACCCCCAACACCGAAAACATCATAGAAGACGCATGCGAACTCCGTTTTCGATGAACTCAAGCTTGTCATCAAGATGACCATAAGCTCTAAGACTCAGTAAGAGAACCAAACAAGAACCAAGAAACATGATGCAAGGATGCAATGGTTTGAGCTCTCTACTAACGATACGATCAAGGTACCAACTTGAGAGCCCCCCTTGATAGTACGGCAAACGATCCTATAAGCCAGTCTCCCAACTACCACCACGAGACCGGTAAAATAGAAAACCTATCAAGGGCAAACCTTTGCCTTGCACATGGTCCACTTGAGATAGATGATGACGATCTTGACTCCCTCAAGTTGGACCACCTTTCTTGATTGTGTTGGCTCGATGAAGACTGGATGATTGCTCCTCCATAGTCCACTATGGGTGAGCCATTCTTTGGCACATCTTCACAAGTCCATTGACACCACAATGGATGGCAAGATTCAAGCACTTGATCTCTTCGTGATGCTCCACTTGAACTTGCACATGGCAATCTTAATGACGATCACCACTTGATGTCATCCTTTCCATGGGTTGTATGATATCTTCCTCTTGACACAAGCCCATGTACACGTACCTAACCCCACATAGAACTCTCACATAGACCATGGGTTAGTACACAAAGTGCAATGGACAATGCTTACCATACCATGGGATCACTTGATCCCTCTCGGTACGTCTTCTACGCTTTATGAGTTGATCAACTTGATTCACTCTTGACTTAGTCTTGATCAACCTTGAATCTTTCCAACTCTCTTCATTTGGATGATGTCTTGAAGGTAAACATGAATGATCACACAATCTTCTTCTTCAAGACATGCTTGCAATAAGCTCAACACTCACATGACCAATCTTTGGATAATTCCTTAATAGCACCTTGGACAACTCATAAACTCCTTGAAACCAACACATGGACTTCAAGAAAAGCCTATGGACAAAACCTTCAAATATAACTCAAGGCAACTATTAGTCCATAGAGATTGTCATAAATTACCAAAACCAAACATGGGGACACCGCATGTTCTTTCAATCTCCCCCATTTTGGTAATTGATGACAATCACTTTCAAGAGAGTTTATACAAGGAGTTATGCATCACAATGCAATGCAACAACCAATGATGCAGGAGAATGAGATGCAAATGCTTAAGAACAAAACCAAAGCAAGAGGAGATAACTCTCTAAACTTCTCCACAAAACTCTCTGAAACTTCTCCTCCATTGGCATCGATTGCCAAAATGGGAGAAAATCTAAGAAGGCCAATATAAATTGTGGTCCTCCATAAATTGTGTATTTCTCAACAAGAGAGTGGAATGCAATACACATATCCAACTGTAAATACTTGGAGGAACACAAACTATATTGAGGCCCAAAGATTGCAATAGAAAGATATGCCACAAAGACATAACAAAGAGAGAAACAAGCAATCAAGCAATCAAAAGATACCAATTGAAGCAAGCAATCAAAGGATATCAATTGAACCAACTAGACCAAAGATCCTATGAGCCACATGAATGAAGGATATTATGATATGAGACGAGGAGTGTTCTAAAGAAACTAGAGAAGCTCCCCATGATTTGTGCACAAATAAGAATGTTTTGTAATTGGATACAAAGTGCACAAAATAGGATCATAGCTCCCCCAAAATCAATAGAAACTTACAACAAGTGCAAGTGGGCAAATAGGAGACAAAGCCTAGCACTTGCAACAAGCACATGGTTGAGCAACATGTAATAGAGGCAACTAAGAATAGGCTCAACCAAAACCGATGTGTGTGAGTCAATGCAATGCACTTGAGAAGACTAATGTACGGATGAGCATTAAGCATCAAAATAGTCTTGAAAGAATGAGATACATGGTGCAAGGCATGTCATTCCCACACACAACTAGCAAACGGGTTCACAAGCTCACAAATAAGCATATAAAGAAACTATGCTTGTGACAACCCATGGTGACGATAGAAAAAGAAAGCCTCATCAAGACGAGGGATACTAATTAAGATGGCAAAGGCCTCATCAAGACAAGCATGAGGAAAAAGATCTTCACCACAAAAGAGTGCATCAAGATGCAACGAGATAAGACCCGCACTCAAGACAAGATCTTTCACGGAGCCACCAAAGAAATAACAAAAGAAAGACAAGGTGGATGTGAAAGAAAAGATATCATCTAGAGATGTAATTTCTCTCAGGTGTATAAGGTTCTAGGTAGACGAAATCATGATGATATATGTCTGCAAAGAAGGGTGTACACCCGACATAGTTACAACACGAAGGAATAAGATATCCAAAAGGAAGTCATACATATACCAATAATATATTTGCTTGGAAGCATAGCACATGGCTAGATATGGTCTTATTGTATATAAATGAATTCCTACCACACAACCATCAAAGACATCACAACTAGCAACATGAGATCATCGTTGAGATGCTTTGAGAAAGGAAACAAGTATCACAAGAAAGAATGAATTACATGCCATGATACAACCTACACAAGGTTGATGCAAGAAATGTGTGCATGAAGTAGATGATGATACTTGTTACCGAGATACCATTGGAAGGATGTAGTAGATACCAATTGAAGGTATATAGTAGTTCATTGATCATCCTAGCTTAACTCCAATAAGCACATGGTGACAACACCTTCCTTGTGAGTGAGCCGAGCATCCAATGCATCTCCAACCGTTCCTAGAAGAACAACACAAACTAAACGGTACCCAAACTCATTGGGACCAAATAGTTAGAAACACCAATACATAGGACAAACTCCACATAAATATGTGCATATAGATATGAAAATGAATTTCATGCACATCTCATCCAAATTGAGACTAGGTGGAGTTTCCACTATATATTGAGTCAAAGAAAGAAAGCATGCCAAATGAAATACATGAAGTAAACATGCATGCTCAAGACTTTCAAAACCCGAAACCAAAAGACAAGTGAAAAGGATACCAAATGGAGAAATCATCACTTGGAAGATATCATTTAAGATACATCAAGGAATGAGATATCCATTGATACACACTAAACTAAAGATGTCAAACTCCCAAAGAGAGGATGGTTCCAAACAAACCAAGCTCTCAACAAAGTTTCATGATGGCACAAAGTACCAAAAAGAAATGGCTTGCCTTCCACCAAAACGCACTTGATAAGGATCACAAGAAGAGTGTTATAAAGAAAATAGAATAGCTCCCCCACGAGTTGTGCATTATATAGGATTTGTATTTGAATACAAAATGCACAAGGTGGGATCACCGCTTTCACTATATCTAGAAAACACTAGACAAGAACAAGAAATAAACAAGATCCACAAGTGGTATGGAAGACAACGGGATTTGACACAAACCTTGGCAAGAGAAAAGGCAAGTAAAACAAAAGCCAATGTAAAGATGATCAACAAATTCTACCACACATAAGACTACCAATTGTCAAAGACAAGAAGTATTTGGAAATAATTCCCGGTGGTAGATAACAAGGATATCCGACATCATCTTCACACCAAACACAAGCAAATTGCAACTTGTAGAGCTAACATGCCACCTAGGAACAAGATAATGTACAATATCAATTCTAGGTGACAATATCTCAAATGTACACATTTTCTAGGCTTGTAATATGCACTTAGCATATTACTCCCCCATAATGTGATACCAATAAGAACTTAACAAGAGGCAATAAGAGGAACAAACAAGAGATAATTAATGGACTATTTAGAATTTGAATTTCTCATGAGAGATATACCACCTAGCGACTAGATAATCTTGTAATATCAATACTAGATGGTATTCCTCATGTACACACATTTATAGGATTGTGAGGTGGACAAAGCACATCACTCCCCCAAAATGGGATGTTCCATTAATCTCTCACACGAGCCAACTAGGATACAAACAAGAAGCATAAAGGCTCAACGCACGACACACACGTACATGATGTGCAAACCAACACACACATACTTGATTGCTCAAGATAAGCAAGTTGGAATCACAACATATACAAACACATGCAAGGAACAAAATCAAAACATTCAAGGGGGCAAGTAACTTTCAATGTAAGCAATTTTAAGTACAAGTTACCACAAGGAGGCACATTGGATATAAGATATAAACTTGATGATTCAATTGAATTGGCTTGAGACAATAAGAGTGATGAAGTACCCTTAATTCTTCATAATGTAGCCAAGTCTCCAATGCCCTCCAACAACACCTATTGATCAAGTTTGAGCTTGTTGGTCCCGAACCAAGTTGGGTCCTAAGAGGTTAGCCACAATAGGTTTGGCTACCCAAATGGTTCTTTGCTTGCCACCACTTTGAGTACCAACAAACTTGGCAAACACATTGCCAACCTTATCCTTACCAAGAGAATAGATATCATCAATAATAATTGGGTTGGATAAGTTACCACTAGTGCATGAAGAAGCGACGTGACCTTTCTCATGACATAAGTAGCAACGTCTACTCTTCACTTTCTTCTCACTTGATTTCTCAATTTGAGAAGCATTAACTTGAGTCTTCTTGGGAAGAGGCCTTTCTTCAACTTGATGTTGAGCATGAGATTGAACTTGTGCCCTCTTCCCTTGTTGCTTGACACTAATGGCCTTCTTCTTCAATGGGCAAGATCTGACATGATGCCCTTCAACTTTGCACTTGAAGCAAACAATCTTGGCCGAATTCTTGACTTGTTCTTGGCCCTTCCTTTTGTTCATCTTGGACTTCTTCTTATTATTGGAGTTGAATCCAAGTACACCTTTGTCATTGGGGGATTTTTGCACACTCAAGATATTGTTGAGTGTGGATTTCCCTTGATGACTCTTTTCCAAGTCTTTCTTCAAAGAAGTGACTTGGGCCTTGAGCTCTTTGATTTCCTCTACATGGTTAGTCTCAACACAAGTACTAGAGGAAGTATAAGCTTCATCGTTAGAGCAACAAGGCAAGGAAAGCAATTCATCACAAGATGTACCAACATTGTGAGTAGATGAATTACAAGGATTAGCACATGGCAATATACTATTTTGACTAGAACTAGTGCTAGTATCCACATGAGGCTCACTAGATGTTACCTTAGCAATCATGGCCTCATGAGCTATTTTAGCACACTATGGGATACTAGAAGATCATCATGAGAGCTTGAGAGCTTTTCATGACTTTCTTCCAATTTCCCATAATTGCTAGAGAGCACCTCAAGTTGAGCCCGTAGCTCAACATTCTCCTTCAAAATGGATGCTTCACAAGTAATAGAGTTAGTAGCACAAGCATCATCATTAACAACAAGAGGAGAAGGCAACTTGGCAAGCTCTTTTAAACAAGAAGCTTCAAGTTGAGCATGAGACTCGGTGAGTTTGATGAGCTCACCCTTGATGACCCTTGAGCCATTTTCGAGGTGCTCAAAATCCTCAAGGAGTCTAGCAGGAGCAACTTCAAGCTTAGCATTTTTAGTTTCAAAAACATTGGCCACCTCAAGAGCTTTATCATTAGATTCCTTCACTCTAGATAATTCTAGAGCAAAAGTCTCCTCAAGAGATTCCTTGGTGGTTTGTTCAAGTTCAAGAGCTTGAGAGAGGTCCGCAATCTCATTAGCGTAATCATGCCCATGAGCTTCCATTTTCTCAATGGTGACCTCATGCTCCTCTAGATGAGATTCCAACTCCTCAATGTATTTCTTGCCATCAATGGCAATGGACATTATTTCCATGAAGTTGGAACGAGCAATTTTATTTTTATGAAGAGCTTTAAAAATCATTTCCCCCTTAGTTTTTAAGGAGGCAACATTATCATTCTCTTCATCATTATCCTCATCATCATTAGCATCAACATCATCATCAAGAGACATATTGGGGTACAAAGTAGGAGATACCTTTGACGCCTTAGCCATAAGGCAAAAAGCAATAGATGATGATGTAGGATCCCTTGAAGCACCATTCAAGACCACATCTTGTTCCATGGAGTGTTGGGTTTCCTCTACATTGTTAGCACAACAACTCAAGGAAATACATGCATTTTTATCATGGCAACAAGACATAGCAAGCATATCATCATGAGATTTAGTCAAGAAATTTGTACATGATATGCAAGGACTATCAACACAAGCATGTGAAACATTTGGAGTGCTCGAAGTGCTAGAGTCCAAAGATGAAGCATTGCAATAATATAGTGATGAAGGATTATCCACAATAAGCATACTATCATCATTGCAATGACCAACACTACTCACCATATCATTACCTTGTGTCAAACCACATGTAGGTGAAGTAGAAGAAGTTGAGAAGACAATACGACCGGAGGTGGAGGAAGAACAATCATCCCCACAAATCTTGGACACACCATATTTATCTTGAAGCTTTGTCCATAACTCATGAGCATCTCGGAACGACATGAGTTGAAATATAACTACATTGCTCAAAGCATCGAAAAGCACATTAGAAGCTTGAGCATTGAGATAAGAGTTTTTCTCATCCTCTAAAGATAATCTTTGGGGATCCTTTGGAGCAGAAAAACCCATATCTACAATTCGCTCTAAATTTGGGTCCATGACCCTAAAGAGGTTAAGCATGCGAATTACCCAAACATCAAAATTTGTGCCATCGAAACTAAGAGTGTCAGAGAATCCTAATCCCCTAGTCGACATCTTTACTCTCTAGGTGGTTAAGCCCAACAAAGAGATACGAGGCTCTGATACCAGTTGAAAGATCGAGGATGTCGCCTAGAGGGGGGGGGGGGTGAATAGGCGCTTTAAAATAATTACGGTTTAGGCTTGAACAAATGCGGAATAAACCTAACGGTTAATTTGTCAAGCACAAAACCTACAACAACTAGGCTCACCTATGTGCACCAACAACTTATGCTAAGAAAGATAAGCAACTATGTGATAGCAAGATATATGACAAAGAACAATATGTCTATCACAAAGTAAAGTGCATAAGTAAAGGGCTCGGGAAAGAGATAACCGAGGCACGCGGAGATGACGATGTATCCCGAAGTTCACACCCTTGCGGATGCTAATCTCCGTTTGGAGCGGTGTGGAGGCACAATGCTCCCCAAGAAGCCACTAGGGCCACCGTAATCTCCTCACGCCCTCGCACAATGCAAGATGCCGTGATTCCACTAAGGGACCCTTGAGGACGGTCACCGAACCCGTACAAATGGCGACCCTTGGGGGCGGTCACCAAACCCGTACACTATGGCAACCCTTGGGGGCGGTCACCGGAACCCGTCAAATTGCTTGGGGCGATCTCCACAACCTAATTGGAGACCCCGACGCTTGCCCGGACCTTTACACCACAATGATTGAGCTCTGAACACCACCAACCGTCTAGGGCGCCAAGGCACCCAAGAGGAACAAGCTTTAGGGTTCCCAAACACCCAAGAGTAATAAGCTTCTCAAACTTCACTTCCACGTATCACCGAGGAGAACTCAAACCGATGCACCAAATGCAATGGCAAGGGCACACGGAGTGCCCAAGTCCTTCTCTCCCAAATCCCACCAAAGCAACTAATGTTACGGAGGAAAATGAGAGCAAGAACAAAAGAAGAACACGAAGAACTCCAAGATCTAGATCCAAGGGGTTCCCCTCACTTAGAGGAGAAAGTGATTGGTGGAAACGTGGATCTAGATCTCCTCTCTCTTTTCCCTCAAAAACTAGCAAGAATCCATGGAGGGATTGAGAGTTAGCAAGCTCGAAGAAGGTCAACAATGGGGGAAGAACACGAGCTCAAAGGATAATGTTCAATGGGGAAGAAGACCCCCTTTTATAGGTGGGGAAAAAAATCCAACCGTTATGCTCACAGCCCGCACAGAGCGGTACTACCACTCCAAGGAGCGGTACTACCGCTAGGGCGGTAGAACCCCTTTGAAAAACAACAGCAAGGAGGCAAAAGGCCAGTAGAACCGCCGGAGCGGTAGTACCGCTCGTCCTCACGGTACTATTGCTCGACCTCACGGTACTACCCAAATGGTAGCGGTACTACTGCTTGCGAGCGGTACTAAAAAAATACTTCTGTGCCTACTTCCGCTGAGCAAAACACGAGATTTTGGTCCGGAGCGGTACTACCGCTTAGGAGCCGTGGTAGTACTGCTCTGGAGCGGTACTAGCGCTCAGGAGCCGCGGTAGTACCGCTTTGGAGCGGTAGTAAAAAATTTACATCCGCTCTAGTCGCGGTAGTACCGCTGCAACCTTTACCAAAACAGCCACAACTTTTGCAAACGGACTCCGAATTCAACGAAACCAAGTTTGCTGGAAAGCTAACGACATGGGCTAACACAATATTGATAGAAATATCAAGAATAAGCAGATGAGAAAATTCCCATAAGAAAATGGTGAGAACCCTTCATCGGATAAGACCGGTAAAACCTCCAACACCGAAAACATCATAGAAGACGCATGCGAACTCCGTTTTCGATGAACTCAAGCTTGTCATCAAGATGACCATAAGCTCTAAGACTCACTAAGAGAACCAAACAAGAACCAAGAAACATGATGCAAGGATGCAATGGTTTGAGCTCTCTACTAATGATACGATCAAGGTACCAACTTGAGAGCCCCCTTGATAGTACAGCAAATGATCCTATAACCCGGTCTCCCAACTACCACCACGAGACCGGTAAAATAGAAAACCTATCAAGGGCAAACATTTGCCTTGCACATGGTCCACTTGAGATAGATGATGACGATCTTGACTCCCTCAAGTTGGACCACCTTTGTTGATTGCGTTGGCTCGTTGAAGACTAGATGATTGCTCCTCCATAGTCCACTATGGGTGAGCTACTCTTCGGCACATCTTCACAAGTCCATTGACACCACAATGGATGGCAAGATTCAAGCACTTGATCTCTTCGTGATGCTCCACTTGAACTTGCACATGGTAATCTTAATGACGATCACCACTTGATGTCATCCTTTCCATGGGTTGTATGATATCTTTCTCTTGACACAAGCCCATGGACACGTACCTAACCCCACATAGAACTCTCACATAGACCATGGGTTAGTACACAAAGTGCAATGGAAAATGCTTACCATACCATGGGATCACTTGATCCCTCTCGGTACGTCTTCTACGCTTTGTGAGTTGATCAACTTGATTCACTCTTGACTTAGTCTTGATCAACCTTGAATCTTTCCAACTCTCTTCATTTGGATGATGTCTTGAAGGTAAACATGAATGATCACACAATCTTCTTCGTCAAGACATGCTTGCAATAAGCTCAACACTCACATGACCAATCTTTGGATAATTCCTTAATAGCACCTTGGTCAACTCGTAAACTCCTTGAAACCAACACATGGACCTCAAGAAAAGCCTATGGACAAAACCTTCAAATATAACTCAAGGCAACCATTAGTCCATAGAGATTGTCATCAATTACCAAAACCAAACATGGGGACACCGCATGTTCTTTCAGCGAGGAATCCAATCGTACGGTCGCGTGCGGCTGAATCGAACGGCTGGGGGGCAACTGGCCGAAATTTCACCCGGCGCGCCCGCAGCTAGCATTGCCCAGTTTTGTTTGTGTCTGAAGAGGGCGACTGGATGTGTACATGTTCAGCATCTAATACATCGGTATGCCACCGAAAAAATGATATACCGCACTAAATAAATTAGCAATGTTCCCCTAAAAAAAGATACATCGTAAGGTTCAGACCAACTAAAAGAATGAAGGGCCTAGACCAACTAAAAGAATTTAGGGCCTATACCAGCGCATCAACAGATTACCGAAAAAGGTTTTTGCCCCGCTTTATATATAAAGCAATGACCAACCACAACTCAGATACAAATGCACGCCACCCCAACACACGCACACACCCAAGGCTGGATACATAGGCGCTGAGCGCAGCAACACTACCCCTAGTACTACAAGAGCAACTGGAGTACTCAACCGTGGACACGCCAACGCGAAGAGAAGAAGCCGCATATGATGAACCGTGTGCTCCATGGCGGCGCCTTCAGGAAGGTTACGACACCAGAGCGTCGTCAGTGCCCGACCCGAGGATCAGAGTTTCCACTGGAGCAACACGACGGGCAACGAGAGCCATGACGACGCCTTCAAGAAGGGAGCGAGCTTTGCTGCCGCCAGTCCGTCTGAAGGTAGATCAGGTTTTCACCCCGGCCAACACTCACCACCACCGGACGCCACATCCCATTGACCACGCCACCCACACGGCCATGGCCACAGGGCAGCACCTAACCACCGGCTCTGCCCAAGAGCACCGTGGAGCCACCACCAGGGCCGCCGCCCTGGCATCCAAGACCCGGACACCACCTCACTCGAGACCCACCGCTACCCTAACCAAAGATACAAGCGGAAAGGAACCGCCTTTCGCACCCCTGGGCTGCCCCCAACGCCGAAACCCAAAGGCCGGCCAAAATTAGCCTCCATCGATCCATCCTGCTACCGGACACGAGACGAGCACGGTCCTGATGCCGGGCGCGAGACGGGCATGATCCTGCTGTCGGGCGCGAGATGAGGTCGGTCTTGCTGCCAGGCGCGAGACGAGGTCGGTCCTGCTGCCGAGCGCGAGACGAGCTCGGTCCTGCTGCCGAGCACGAGACGAGCGATGGACCGTAGTCGAGGGAGGGCTGAATCTTCGACGAAGGTAGCAACCAGACGACAAGGAGAGGGCCGAAGGTCGAAACGGGCCGCCTACATACAAGCCGACGCCGGAAAGCCAGCCGCCGCCCCAGCCGACCCGCCGAGCTGCTGTGGAACTGGCACGGAGAAGCCACCTCGCCGCCGCCACCCACAGCCGGGACCGCAGCCACGCCGGGCCGGGGCCCCAAACCCGCGCCGCCAATCAAAAAAAGGCAAAATCCGGCCGGCACGCAATACCACCATCGCCACCATGCCGCCACCGACGAGCGCATCAGCCCCCATGCGCCGCCGGCATGCCCTTGCCGCCTCAGCCTGCGCCGCCCGCAGGAAGGAAGCACAGCAACACCTCAGGCCACCGGACGCCGGATCCCGTGCCAGCCACCGGCCCCGGCCCGCGCTCACCACCCAAGGGCGCCCTGAGGAATAGCCGCACCCCCCGGGAAACCGCTAAGCACACCCGCACCAGCCCCCGCAAGGACTAGCGCCAGCGGAGCATGCCACCGCCATCAACAGATTACACACAGACAACCAGTGTATTTTGGCCAGCCAAAAAAACGGACTAAGATAACTAAAGGTGATGTCAGCTGAATGAGACCAAAGTACATCTTATCTAGATAAGTTCTAAGCACTCTCATCAACATTTATACAACTTCAGTATTTTATATAAATGGACGCAAAAGATTTTGACAAAATTGACAGAGACAAATAATAAAGGATACAAAGGGAATTCTCCCAGAATCGCCCCCGTCCCCAGCTTCTCCCAGAATCGCCACTTCACATTTTTTTACAATCCTATCTGGTTAAGGTCTAATTATCTAGGATTATAAAAAAAATAAATGGAATGACGATTCTGAAAGAATCGCCCAAAAGAACTAGCCCTACTCTCCTACGATAAGAAAAGAGATGTCCTCCATGGAAAAGGCCGAGGAGGATGGACGAGGGTAGAAGGGACGAGACTCATCAAAGGTGACATCCGTGGAAATACGCATCCGGCGACTGATACGTCTCCGTCGTATCTATATTTTTTGATTGTATTATGCCAATATTCTTCAACTTTCATATAGTTTTGGCAACTTTTTATATTATTTTTGGGACTAACATATTGATCCAGTGCCCAGTGCTAGTTCCTGTCTGTTGCATATTTTATGTTTCACGGGAAACCCATATCAAACGGAATCCAAATGGGATAAAAACGGACGAAGAATTATTTTGGAATATTTGGGATTTTCCGGAGGAAGAATCAACGCGAAACAGTGTCCGGGGTGGCCACAAGACAGGGGGGCGCGCCCTCCCCCCTGGGCGCGCCCTGGACTCTCGTGGGCCACCCGTAAGGCGGTTGACGCTCTTCTTTTGCCGCAAGAAAGCTAATTTTACGAGAAAAATCTGGGCGAAAGATTCACCCCAATCGGAGTTGCGGATCTCTAGATATAAAGGAAACGGTGAAGGGGTAGAATCAGAGAACGCATAAACAGAGAGATAGATCCAATCTCGGAGGGGCTCTCGCCCTTCCTATGCCATGGGAGCCAAGGACCAGAGGGGAAACCCTTCTCCCATCTAGGGAGGAGGTCAAGGAAGAAGAAGAAGGGCGCCTCTCTCCCCCTTGCTTCCGGTGGCGCCGGAGCGCTGCCGGGGGCCATCATCATCACCGCGATCTTCACCAACATCTCCATCATCTTCACCAACATCTCCATCACCTTCCCCCATCTATATCCAGCGGTCCACTCTCCCGCATCCCGCTGTACCCTCTACTTGAACATGGTGCTTTATGCTTCATATTATTTTCCAATGATGTGTTGCCATCCTATGATGTCTGAGTAGATTTTCGTTGTCCTACCGGTGATTGATGAATTGCTATGATTGGTTTGAATTGCATGTTTTATTATTGGTGCTGTCCTATTGTGCCCTCCGTGTCACGCAAGCGTGAGGGATTCCCGCTGTAGGGTGTTGCAATGCGTTCATGATTCGCTTATAGTGGGTTGCGTGAGTGACTGAAACACAAACCCGAGTAAGTAGATTGTTGCGTATGGGATAAAGGGGACTTGATGCTTTAATGCTATGGTTGGGTTTTACCTTAACGAATCTTTAGTAGTTGCGGATGCTTGCTAGAGTTCCAGTCATAAGTGCATATGATCCAAGAAGAGAAAGTATGTTAGCTTATGCCTCTCCCTCAAATAGAATTGCAATAGTGATTACCGGTCTAGTAACATAGTCAATTGCTTAGGGACAATTTCAGAACTCCTACCACCACTTTTCCACACTCGCTATATTTACTTTAGTTGCATCTTCATCTAAACAACCCCTAGCTTTTATTTACGTGTTCTTTATTATCTTGCAAGCCTATCCTATCACACCTACAAAGTACTTCTAGTTTCATACTTGTTCTAGATAAGCGAACGTCAAGCGTGCGTAGAGTCGTATCAGTGGCTGATAGGACTTGAGAGAGTATTTGTTCTACCTTTAGCTCCTCGTTGGGTTCGACACTCTTACTTATCGAAAGAGGCTACAACTATCCCGTATACTTGCGGGTTATCAGCGACCGACAGGATTCCAACACCGATAGCCCTTATGCTCATCACTGTATCCAAGAAAGACACACTCAACAGACTGAGTGGTCAGTTTGGTGCGTTCATGAGGAGCGAGTAAAACATAGCAAACACAACCAAACAAACGAAGCGCCGAATAATCAGGAGAACGACCAGAAAGATGCTCAAGAGGAGTACCACCCTGTAGAGCAGCAGATGGCTGAATGTTGATGAGATAGGTGGAAGTGGTAACAGTCTCAGCCCAGAAAGTGAGGCGGAAGAGATGCGGCGATCATCATCGCACGCGCCGTCTCAAGAAGGTGACAATGCTTGCGCTCAGCCACACCATTCCGAGCATGAGCACCTGGACAAGAGAACTGAGCAAGAGAACCCTGCTCAGCAAGGAATCCTCGCAGCGCATGGGAGATATACTCACTAGCTGAATCTGCACGAAAAACACAAATAGGAGTGGAAAACTGGGTATGAACCATGGCAACAAATTTTTTGTATATAGACAAGACCTCACTATGAGAAGACATAAAGTAGATCCAAGTGTACCGGGAAAAATCATCTATAAAGATAATGTAGTAGCGATGACCACCTTTCAAAGCGAAGGGAGCCGAACCCCAAACATCAGAGTGAATGAGGTCAAAGGGGCGCTCGGACGCTGACTCACTATGAGGATAGGGTAGTTGAATCTGCTTACCAAGCCTACAACCCAGACAATCCAACGAAGCAATACTGGAGACAGACCCCAGAACACCACAATGAACCAAAGACGAGAGACGAGAACCGCATAAATGGCCAAGAAGATGATGCCACTGTTGAAAAGAGCTGGTAGTTGCAGCAACAGGGGTGGTGAGACTGGTGGTAGTGGCAGCGGAGGGAAGATGAAGCCAGTCAAGCTCCCAGAGACCATTAGAGCTTCGAGGGCCAGCACCAAGCAGAGCGCCCGTGCGACGATCCTGGACAGAACACGAATCATAGTCGAGAATGACCCTACAACTAGAATCAACAATCTGACCACCAGATATGAGCTACATGGTAAGTCGGGGAACATGATCTACAGAGGAAAAATGAAATGAAGAAGTGCTAAGAGTGCCTCGACTAGCTACAGGGAGGGGAGTGCCGTCTGCCGTAAGAACACGAACAGGAGACTCAACAGGTCGAATGGAGGTCAAAGTGGAAGAATCATAAGCCATATGAAAAGATGCCCCAGTATCAAGAATATATGGGGATGTACCTGAATGGATAGAAGGTGGTTTCTCGGTGCCAGAAGGGTCAGTCACAGAACCTGCAGAACCTGTCGGTGAAGAATCCCAAGTAGCAAGCAGGCACCGCAGCTGAGCAATCTCACGCGTAGATAGAGACGGTGTAGAAGAGGTCGAGGTAGAAACACCTGGCGATGATGAGCAGTCGCCACCACCCGTGAAAGTCGTGTGTAGACTCGACGAAGACAGTCACTGGCGAGCGCGGAAGCTGCGAGAGGAGCCGACATAGAGCGGCCACCGGCGTGCGTGGAAGTCGCGAGAGGAGTCGACATAGAGCGGTCACCACCGCGGGCGGAAGCCACGAGAAGAGTCGACATAGAGCGGTCACCGACGCGCGCGGAAGTCGCGAGAGGAGTTGACGTAGAGCAGTCACCGCCGCGGGCGGAAGCCGCGAGAAGAGTCGACATAGAGCGGTCACCGACGCGCGTGGAAGCCGCGAGAAGAGCCGACAAATAACGACCATCATAGCCTGTTGAAGACGCCATAGAGGGCAACGTCAAAGGCGGACAAGCACCAAGCACCGAGCATCGGCGCATATGCGAGACGGGATCAATATAGGGAACACCATCGATAGTCTGTGGGCAGCGATGGAAATGCAGACCCGACGGAAACGACATGTCTCTTTTTTCTTTTTCTTCTCTCTCTTTTAGGAACTACCAAGTCAGTCCTCAAAGCAGCCAACCGATCAAAGCAGACCAATCAGCCTACTACCAGCAAGCCAATCCACCCGGGCGCAGCAGCTAGCAAGCTAGAAATCCACACGGCTGCAAAAGCTAGCAATCCACGCGGACGCAAAGCAGCCGTGAGGAACAACGTTGACCCACAGGAGAGGAACCAATGGGCGGATCCAATGGAACGGAATGCAGTGGGACCGGCTCAGTCCAGGACGGTCAGCTAGATCTGGAATGGAGTCTTGCGACGGCTTGCAACTGACGGCCGGAGCGGACAGAGAAATCCAGCGGCGGCCCGCGAAACCAGTGGCCGGTGGACGCGGACACCAGCAAGAACCGGCGGATGTGAGCGATGGCGGGAAGCGCCGGCAGCTTGCAGCCGTAGGAGATGGAATCGATTTGCTGCGGTGGTGGCCAACTACGAGATTGATCGTTGGGGTGCTGGCGCAGACGAACACACATCAGATCAGGAACGTGCGTATAGCAGAGCAGCGGCAGCAAACGACCGGAGATAGGAACTGCGACGGTCGAAGCGAGATTTGGATCAGAAAAGCACGTTGCAACATGCGAAAAAGAAAACCTAGGGCTCCGGAGAGGGGGATTCATCGCCGTCGTCATCATCAACCATCCTCCATCACCAATTTCATGATGCTCACCGCCGTGCGTGAGTAATTCCATCGTAGGCTTGCTGGACGGTGATGGGTTGGATGAGATTTACCATGTAATCAAGTTAGTTTTGTTAGGGTTTGATCCCTAGTATCCACTATGTTCTGAGATTGATGTTGCTATGACTTTGCTATGCTTAATGCTTGTCACTAGGGCCCGAGTACCATGATTTCAGATCTGAACCTATTATGTTTTCATGAATATATGTGTGTTCTTGATCCTATCTTGCAAGTCTATAGTCACCTATTATGTGTTATGATCTGACAACCCCGAAGTGACAATAATCGGGATACTTCTCGGTGATGACCGTAGTTTGAGGAGTTCATGTATTCACTATGTGCTAATGCTTTGGTCCGGTTCTCTATTAAAAGGAGGCCTTAATATCCCTTAGTTTCCACTAGGACCCCGCTGCAACGGGAGGGTAGGACAAAAGATGTCATGCAAGTTCTTTTCCATAAGCACGTATGACTATTTACGGAATACATGCCTACATTACATTGATGAATTGGAGCTAGTTCTGTGTCACCCTATGTTATAGCTACTACATGAGGAATCGCATCCAGCATAATTATCCATCACTGATCCATTGCCTACGAGCTTTTCATATATTGTTCTCTGTTTATTTACTTTTCCGTTGCTGCTGTTACAACTACTACAAAAAACCCCAAAACATTTATCTTTACTGTTGCTACTGTTACCATTACTATGATACGACTTTTGCTACTAAACACTTTGCTGCAGATACTAAGTTATCCAGGTGTGGTTGAATTGACAACTCAACTGCTAATACTCCAGAATATTCTTTGGCTCCCCTTGTGTCGAATCAATAAATTTGGGTTGTACTTCACCCTCGAAAGCTGTTGCGATCCCCTACACTTGTGGGTTATCAAGACTAATTTCTGGCGCCGCTGCCGGGGAGCATAGCTCTATTCTCTAAGTCACTTGTGATTTATATCTATTGATCACTATGAAGAACTTGAAGACGCTAAAACCAAGATCTATCCCTCAACTACGAGGGGAGGTAAGGAACTGCCATCTAGCTCTGCACTAGATTCTCCTTCTGTTATGAGTAAGTTTGCGACACCTGAACCTGCTACTGCTATGAATTTTGATATGTCGCATGTTATTGATGATGCCACTTCTGCTATGCATGATGGAACTACTTCTGTGCGTGATACTACTTTGCCATTAGGTGAATTTCTTGATGAACAACTTGCTAGAGTTAGGGGGAATGAAAATATTGAAGATGATAGTAATGATAGTGATGATGAACGTTCCCCCAATGATTATGTATTGCATGTTGTTCCTAAGGGTTATGTTATGAATGAAGAAGCTGCTAGGGAAATTTTTGCTTGCAATGATAGATCTGATCTTAAGAAATTATTAGCTAAATGGAAGCAGCAGTCTCTTAATGCTAGAATGAAACCCAAACCTGCTTTTGCTACTTCACCTATCAGTGTTACTGATAAGGATTATGAATTCTCTGTTGATCCTGAGATTATTACTCTAGTTGAATCTGATCCTTTTTATGGCCTTGAATCTGAAACTGTTGTAGCACATCTTACCAAGTTGAATGTTATAGCTACCCTGTTTATTAATGATGAGAAGTCTCGCTATTTTTATATCCTTAAGATATTTCCGTTCTCATTAAAGGGTGATGCTAACACTTGGTATAATTCTCTTGCTCCTGGTTGTGTGCGTAGTCCCCAGGATATGATTTATTACTTCTCTGCTAAATATTTCCCTGCTCATAAGAAACAAGCTGCCTTGCGGGAAATATATAACTTTGTGCAAATCAAAGAAGAGAGTCTCCCACAAGCTTGGGGGAGGCTTCTCCGGTTACTTAATGCTTTGCCTGATCATCCTCTTAAGAAAAATGAAATACTTGATATCTTTTATAATGGACTAACCGATGCTTCCAAGGACTACTTGGATAGTTGTGCTGGTTGTGTTTTCAGGGAAAGAACAGTCGACGAAGCTGAAATATTATTGAATAATATGTTGACTAATGAAAATAATTGGACTCTTCCCGAGCCAATTCCCGAGGCAATTCCTGAACCAATTGAGCCAACTCCTGAGCCTATTCCTGAACCCACTCCGAAGAACATGGGTGTTTTATTTCTCAGTCCCGAAGATATGCAAGAGGCAAAGAAATCAATGAAAGAAAAAGGTATTAAAGCTGAAGATGTTAAGAATTTACCTCCTATTGAAGAAATACATGGTCTTAATATACCGCCTGTGGAAGAACCATATTGTCTTGATAACCCAACACAGGTAGTAAAGGTAAATTCTCTCTATAGATATGATAAAGTTGAAATCCCCTCTACTAAATTTCATAGCCCATGCTTAGATGAATTTGATGACTTTATGGCTAGACAAGAAAGTTTTAATGCTTATGCTGGTAGAGAGTTAAAGAATAATGCTTTCGAGATAGGACGTGTAAGTGATAATCTGGCTAGAGTTAAATATGAACTTCACCGCGTTAGCAAATATGCTTCTATGGTTGCTACTCAAGCTGAGCAAGTGCTTAAATCTCAAAATGATTTGCTTGAGGAATTAAATAATAAAAATCACTTTGCTGTTAGAGTGGCTACTAGAACTGGTAGAATGACTCAAGAACCTTTGTATCCTGAAGGCCACCCTAAGAGAATCGAGCAAGATTCTCAAAGAAATAATTTAGAAGCACATAGTTCTTCTAAAAAGAACAAAAAGAAAGACGATAGGACTTTGCATGCTTCTAGTGAACCTACTGTAGACACACCTGAGAATCCCAATGATATTTCTATTTCTGATGCTGAAACTCAATCAGGTGATGAACATGAACCTAGTGATAATGTTCATGTTGATGCTCAACCTAGCAAAAACAATGATGTAGAGATTGAACCTGCTGTTGATCTTGATAACCCACAATCAAAGAATCAACGTTATGATAAGAGAGATTTTGTTACTAGGAAACATGGTAGAGAAAGAGAACCATGGATTCAGAAACCCATGCCCTTCCCTCCTAAACCATCCAAGTCAAAGGATGATGAGGATTTTGAGCGCTTTGCTGAAATGATTAGACCTATTTTCTTACGTATGCGCTTAACTGATATGCTAAAAACAAACCCTTATGCTAAGTATATGAAGGATATCATTACAAACAAAAGAAAGATACTGGAAGCTGAAATTTCCACCATGCTTGCTAATTACACTTTTAAGGGTGGAATACCAAAGAAACTTGGAGATCCGGGTGTACCAACTATACCCTGCTCTATTAAAAGAAATTACGTTAGAACTGCTTTATGTGATCTTAGAGCCGGTGTTAGTGTTATGCCTCTCTCTTTATATCGTAGACTTGAATTGAATAAGCTGACACCTACTAAAATATCTTTGCAAATGGCTGATAAATCAACTGCTATACCTGTCGGTATTTGTGAGGATGTGCCTGTTGTGGTTGCAAATGTCACTATCTTAACGGACTTTGTTATTCTTGATATTCCCGAGGATGATAATATGTCTATTATCCTTGGTAGACCTTTTCTTAATACTGCAGGGGCTGTTATTGATTGCAACAAAGGCAATGTCACTTTTCATATTAATGGTAATGAGCATACGGTACACTTTTCAAGGAAACAATCTCAAGTTCATAGCATCAATTCTATTGAAAAAGTTCCAACTATTATTTTTGGAGGTTTTGAATTTCCTCTCCCTACTGTCAAGAAAAAGTATGATATTCTTATTGTTGGGGATTTTCATATCCCCGTTGAGGTAACTTAGTGTTATTCAAAATTTCTCCGGTTCCGTGTTATTCGGAATGAGTTTGTTAACAAGACTTGACCAACCTTGTTAGTGGATTCATTTTGATGATCATGAGATGGATGAAACTAGAAGGCACAACCTTCTGTACCTTCTTTTTACTTTCTGTTATTTAAAATAAATAAAGCAAAAACAGTATTATCTGTCTGTTTTATGAATTATCCATGCAATAAAAAATAGTCCAAAAATAAAAGTGCTCCAAATGCCCTGCAAATTTAGTATGATTTTTTCTGGAATATTTGAGGATTTTAGGCACTAAAATTACTGCAGGAGGGGCAAGCACCAGGCCATGAGAGTGGAGGGCGCGCCCCCCTATAGGGTGCGCCCCCCTGTCTCGTGGTCCCCTGGTGACTCCCCTCCACTTATGCCAGCACCCACACACTTCATCTTCTACCCCAAAAAAATCCCCATCCAGCTCAAGCACGAGTTCTAGCTCGTTTTGCTGCGATTTTCGATCTCCTTGCTCAAAGCTCCATTCACAAAACTGCTTTGGGAGATTGTTGCTTGGTACGTGACTCCTCCATTGGTCCAATTAGTTTTTGTTCTAGTGCTTTATTCATTACAAATTCTTGCTGCTTAGGTGACCATGTTCTTGAGCTTGCATGTTAAATTTTTGAGGTCCCAAGCAATTCAAATGCATGATATAGGCTCTAGGCACTTGTAGGAGTAGTTGCTATCAATCTTGTTTAGTTTTATGCACCTTCATTTTGAAGTTACTAAAATTTCAGAAATTTTCAGAAAATGTTGAGGAAACTTTTGAGGGGCTCTTCTAGCCAAGGCTCTGAGGAAAAACAATCCAAAGAGAAGGAAAAGGCCAAGTATAATCTTCCTCGCTTAGCGGAAGTACGGTCGTGTGAATGGCCATGCGAGGATTTCTTGAAAGAAGCTGGAATTCATGAAGATTTTTATTCTTTGATCGAGACTGCAGGCCTCACAGATTTCATCAATGACCGAAGCGATCAGTATCTCTTACTCACAAATACTTTCGTGCAGAACTTCTATTTTTATCCTAAGAAGTCACCGCCTGCAGTATCATTTCATTTATATGATGAATTCAGAGAAATGTCTTTAAGTAATTTTTGTGCGGTGTGTAGGATACCTTATGAGGTAGAATTAGAGGAACCCCATCGTAAAGATGTGGATGGCTTTGTTAATAATATCGCTGTAGAGGAGCCAAAGAAGGGCTCTGAGGCAAAAGTCTCTAGCATACACTTTCCTGTTTTATGCTACTTTGCCATATTTGCTAGTAGATGCTTGATTGGTCGTGGAAATAGTGGAAACTTGAGCATTCCTGATATTATCATTCTTCAACATGCCTTGCTTGGTGACAATACTTTTAGTATGAGCGCCGTCGTTGCTAAACGGCTAGCCCTAAATCGTACAAAAGGCCCCATATTTGGAGGTATCTATGCTGCACGTCTTCTAAACATTTTCAGATACCCATTAGGCACCTTGAGAAGAGGGAGATAAAATTGCCTCCTCACATTTTAGATTACAAGAGCATGGTAGCACACAAGTTTATTGTTGACAACGAAGATAGAATGCTCTTGTATAAACTTAATTAGATTCAATAAGAAACACGTTGAGATTATTATTTTGCCCGCGCCTCTGTTGTTTGATTTGCTTGCAAAAAAATTTCTTGTCACACCGGAAGCAGTGAACAATCATCGAGCCCAAGCTTTTAATCCAGAACCTGAACCTGAGCTGGACCCTTATCATGCATCATCTGTCTAATGGGATCCAGAGATGACAAGCCAGTATTATCCTGATTACACCTCTCATTACACCGGAGAGAGTAGCGGCGGTCCTTGGTTCTAGATCAACTTAGGCCAAAAGCCTAAGCTTGGGGGAGTACGTATTTCTCACCAACTTTACATTCATGTTCACACACTAGTCGTCGGTGCTCATACTCTTTCATTGTATTATCCATGCTAGTTTAAATTCCTTTTTCTAGTTTTCTTGTTGTGTGTTTGATAAACCTTAAGAAAAACCCAAAAAATTAGTTAGTTTAATTTCTTTGCTTGTAGTAGGAATTAAAATGAAAACCCAAAAAGATTTCTAGTTCTTCTTCTTTCTTGTTGGGAGCTTTCCCGTGTAAATAGTTTTCTTTTCTTTTCTTTCCTTTGGGGGTCGAGAAGACCGTATTGAAAATGCTTAGTGGCTCTCATATGCATGATTGTTTATTTAACTTAGAGCCCATATTACTTGTCTTCTCTTTTGAGTTGAATGCTTGCAGATTCCAGCTTAGTCCAATGCACGTGCACTCTTATTATTATACACATCGTTCGGTTGTGCAAGTGAAAGGCAATAATGACGATATATGGACTTAATGGGATGAGAAAAGCTGGTATGAACTCGACCTCTCTTGTTGTTGTAAATATGATGAGTTCATCGTTCCTGATTCAGCTATTATGAAGTAAACATATTTGCAATGACACTTAGAGATTATAGTTGCTTGTGCCATGCTTGATTAGCTATGAGCTATAATGGTTTACCTTGCGTGCCAACATGCTATTAGAATGATTATAATGTGGTATGATGGGATGGTGTCCTCCTTTAAATGAATTGAGTGACTCGACTTGGCACATGTTCACGCATGTAGTTGAAAACAAATCAACATAGCCTTCACGATATTTATGTTCATGGTGGATTATATCCTTCTCATGCTTGCACTCGGTGTGAATTAATTTTAATGCATGTTTATGACTGTTGTCGCTCTCTGAGTTGGTCGCTTCCCAGTCTTTTGCTAGCCTTCACCTGTACTAAGCGGGAATACTGCTTGTGCATCCAAACTCCTTAAACCCCAAAGTTGTTCCATATGAGTCCACTATACCTTCCTATATGCGGTATCTACCTACCGTTCCAAGTAAATTTGTATGTGCCAAACTCCAAACCTTCAAATGAAATTCTGTTTTGTATGCTCGAGCAGCTCATGTTACAACTAGGGATGCCTATATCTTCCATGCTAGGTGGGTTATTCTCACGAGGAGTGGACTCCACTCCTCATTCACGAGAAAGGGCCGGTAACCGGGATGCCCAGTCCCATGATCAAAAAAGATCAAAGCAAATCAAAATAATTGAACAAAACTCCCCCAGGGCTGTTGTTAGTTGGAGGCACTCGTTGTTTTGAGCAAGCCATGGATTGATGCTTGTTGGTGGTTGGGGGAGTATAAACCTTTACCATTCTGTTTGGGAACTGCCTATAATGCATGTAGTATGGAAGATACAGCCATCTCATAGATGTTGCGTTGACAGTGAAAGTATGCCGCTCAAAATGTTATTCAATCTCTATTTTAAAATCGAGCTCTGGCACCTCTACAAATCCCTGCTTCCCTCTGCGAAGGGCCTATCTATTTACTTTTATGTTGAGTCATCACCCTTCTTATTAAAAGCACCCGCTGGAGAGCACACTGTCATTTGCATTCATTATTATTGGTTTATATTGGGTATGACTTGACTGGATCTCTTTTACCATGAATTACAATGTTTAGTCAGTCCTTGATCTTTAAAGGTGCTCTACATTTATGTTTTGCGGTCTCAGAAAGGGCTAGCGAGATACCATTTTGTTATATCACGTTATAATTATTTTGAGAAAGTGTTGTCATCCGAGTTTTATTATTATGGCTCGCTAGCTGATTATGCTATTGATATGAGTAATTGTGAGAGCTAAGTGTTATTGTGAGTATGGTTAGTTCATAATATTTGCTGAAACTGGAATGCTAGCTTTTCATGTTTACAACAATAAGAGCAAACAGAGTTTGTAAAAGTTTTTCTTTATCACTTTCAGTTTATCAACTGAATTGCTTGAGGACAAGCAAAGGTTTAAGCTTGGGGGAGTTGATACGCCTCCAACGTATCTACTTTTCCAAACACTTTTGCCCTTGTTTTGGACTCTAACTTGCATGATTTGAATGAAACTAACCCGGACTGACGCTGTTTTCAGCAGAACTGCCATGATGTTGTTTTATGTGTAGAAAAGAAAAGTTCTCGGAATGTCCTGAAAATCCATGGAGGCACCTTTTGGAATTAATAAGAATTTCTGGGCGAAAGAAATACACTAGGGGCCCCAGGGCCTGTCCACGAGACAGGGGGGCGCGCCCCCTAGGGCGTGCCCCCCTATCTCGTGGGCCCCCTGGAGCTCCACCGACCTCAACTCCAACTCCATATATTCCATCTCGCGGAGAAAAAAATCAGAGAGAAGGTTTCATCGCGTTTTACGACACGGAGCCACCGCCAAGCCCTAATCTCTCTCGGGAGGGCTGATCTGGAGTCCGTTTGGGGCTCCGGAGAGGGGGATTCGTCGCCGTCATCATCATCAACCATCCTCCATCACCAATTTCATGATGCTCACCGCCATGCGTGAGTAATTCCATCGTAGGCTTGCTGGACGGTGATGGGTTGGGTGAGATTTACCATGTAATCAAGTTAGTTTTGTTAGTGTTTGATCCCTAGTATCCACTATGTTCTGAGATTGATGTTGCTATGACTTTGCTATGCATAATGCTTGTCACTAGGGCCCGAGTGCCATGATTTCAGATCTGAACCTATTATGTTTTCATGAATATATGTGTGTTCTTGAGCCTATCTTGCAAGTCTATAGTCACCTATTATGTGTTATGATCCGACAACCCCGAAGTGACAATAATCAGGATACTTCTCGGTGATGACCGTAGTCTGAGGAGTTCATGTATTCACTCTGTGCTAATGCTTTGGTCCGGTTCTCTATTAAAAGGAGGCCTTAATATCCCTTAGTTTCCACTAGGACCCCGCTGCAACGGGAGGGTAGGACAAAAGATGTCATGCAAGTTCTTTTCCATAAGCACGTATGACTATTTATGGAATACATGCCTACATTACATTGATGAACTGGAGCTAGTTCTGTGTCACCCTATGTTATAGCTATTACATGAGGAATCGCGTCCGGCATAATTATCCATCACTGATCCATTGCCTACGAGCTTTTCATATATTGTTCTCCGTTTATTTACTTTTCCGTTGCTGCTGTTACAACTACTACAAAAAACCCAAAAACATTTATCTTTACTGTTGCTACTGTTACCATTACTATCATACCACTTTTGCTACTAAACACTTTGCTGCAGATACTAAGTTATCCAGGTGTGGTTGAATTGACAACTCAACTGCTAATACTCAAGAATATTCTTTGGCTCCCCTTGTGTCGAATCAATAAATTTGGGTTGTACTTCACCCTCGAAAGCTATTACGATCCCCTACACTTGTGGGTTATCAGCTGTCGTTAGATCCACACCATCCCTTTTTTTTTCTTTTGTTTTTTTGTTTTGGAATAAAGCATCGCATCCCCATTCATGGCATCCGGGACCTTTGACCACCATCTGCTGAGCGCATCCGGCTGGATCCGCACAGTTCCTCGAAGCTGGTGTGCCTCCCCTGCCGGATCTCATCCACCGGACGTCCTGGAGTCACCGGCCTCTCCTTCCCGTCAGCACATGGGAGATTCCCTTCCTGCCCCTCGCCTGTTTTTTCCTCCGATGAGCTAGACGTCGTCTCCCACGCACCCCGTCCACGCCCTCTCAACCAGTGTTGTTGCAGTAGTCGCCATGGATGTGCCAACACCACCTTCAACCCCCCGGCAGTGAGATGTTACATCCCTTCGCGAGAGATGGTACAATCAACTTGCATGGATGCTACGATTGATTTTTTTGCTTCATCCGACAGCTGGAGTTTGGTTGCTGATTTTTTTGCTGCAACCGTGCTAACTTTTTTGCTACTACGATGATGGCAATTTGCTACATCCTCCATGGTGAGTCAACTGATGTGGCGGCGGCTGGACGCCAGGCTGACGTGATAATGCTACAACTGGCTTCGAGATTTGCTACAACTAGCATCTTGATTTGCTGGAACCTGCCACCATGTCTGCTGTAACCATTGTCGTAGTGCAGCGTTTTTGCCTCGACCGGCCAAGACATTTGCTGGAACCGACACACAAAATTGCTAGAACAGGCTTCTCTCTTCTTGTCAACGCGACCATGGTGACCACAGCAGGGGACGACGTTTGCTTTTTTTGCTACAACCACACATCACAAAGCTACGACCGACGTTGCGCCGTGCTCGAATGGTGGCTTGCACCTTGGTACAAGCTACCATGGAGCGGGAGCAGGGGGTGAGGAGGAGTTGTGGCAATGGGGCCGAGGGTGAGCAAGGCGGTGCGGGTGGCTGGCAAGTGTAGGGTGTCCTAGGGGACGAGGGCGGCGTCATACATGGCCGACGCCCGCCGTCACAAGGGGAAGGAAGAAGACGAGGAGGCAGAAAGAAGATGTCGCAAGGGATCCAATGGTACGGTTGCGTACGGCTGAATTAAGCGGCTAGGGGCGGACCGGCCGAAATTTCACCCGCGGCTGGGGGGCCCACCGACCAAAATTTCGCCCAGCGCGCCCGCTGCTAGCATCGCCCATTTCTGTTCGTGTGCACCATCTAATACATCACTATGCAATAGAAAAAATGATACACCATACAAGGTTCAGACCAACTAAAAGAATGAAGGGCCTAGACCAGCGCATCAACAGATTACACACAAACAACCAAGTGTATTTTGGCCTGCCAACAAAAAACAGAGTCTAAAGGAGATGTCAGCTGAATGAGACCAAACTATATCTCATCTAGTTGAGTTCTAAGTACTCTTTTTTTGAAAGGTGTGTATTATATTAAATAATCAACATAGGTTCATTACAATCATCATCGACCAGTCGCAACACGCAGGCTGGAACTGAGCCGATCAACACACCCTTATTCACACCACTCCTACCAAAACTAGCGAGAGCGTGGGCAACCCTATTGCCATTTCTAGAGATCTTAGCAATAGTAAAATCAGGGAGTTGGCCCAGCAAACTCTGAATTTCCCTACACAAGCTACCAATGGGAGATCTATTAAAGTCCTTTGAAGAAATTTGTTGGATGGCATTCGCACAGTCGCTCTCAATAACTACTGGCCGGTCTATGAACTGCATGGTATCTCGGATTCCTTCAAGACAGGCTTCAGCTTCGGCCGCCTCAGCACTAGCACAGTTACGAATTGTGTTCCAAGCAGATCCAATCACCGCCCCATTCGTATCTCGTAGAACCGCCCCCAAGCTCCATGGTTTGTCTCCTGAATAAAGCTTGCATCAACATTTAGTTTGAGGCAACTTGAGTTAGGTCTGACCCATTGATAATCTGCAACTCTCTGTTTAGTCTCATAGAATGAAATGTCTGGCATCACTTTTCCTTTTCCTTTAAAGTCAGGAAGCGACTGTCCCGCTCTGATCGCCGCAAAGGAGCTAGCATAACTTTGTAGGAATTCTGCTGATGCATTTATTATATCTTTCTCGTCACCAAACATAATGTTATTTCTAAGGTGCCATGCTTGTCACCTATGATTGAGATCATGAGGCATATGGGCTTTGATGAGAGATGGATTGGATGGATCAGAAGTATTTTCTCCACGGGTACTTCCTCCGTGTTGCTCAATGGTACCCCGGGGAAGCAATTTGCCTGTCTGTGTGGAGTGAGACAAGGAGATCCGCTCTCGCCTCTAATTTTCGTTCTCGCTGCAGACCTCTTGCAAGCGGCGATCAACGAAGCCTGCAGAGCTAGGCAACTACACCTGCCGATTCCATCACACGATAACAACTACCCAGTTATTCAGTATGCCGACGACACGATCCTGGTGTTCCTGGCTTGCCCGAATCAAGCCCGAGTCCTCAAAAAAATACTGTTGGACTATGCAACGTCGGTTGGTCTGAAAATCAATTTCCACAAATCAACAATTGTCCCAATCAACCTAGAGTCGGCGATGACGACTGAATTGGCAGAGACTTTTGGGTGCGTCGTTGGACAAATGCCATTCACGCATCTAGGTTTGCCTATGGGGACAACCCGTCCCACAGTTACGGATTTGTTGCCCATGGTCACCGCAGTGCAGAGAAAAATTCCAGCAGCAGTTTCCTTGCTTGATTATGGCTCCAAGCTGACTCTTCTGAACTCAGTTGTGACCTCGCTCGCGATATACGCAATGTGTTCCATCAAGTTAAACCCCAGGATCGTTGAACACCTAGACAAACTCCGAAGATCCTGTCTGTGGCTGAGGAAAACAGAGGATGGCACCAAAGGCAACTCCCTCGCAGCTTGGGACATGGTTTGCAGGCCAAAAAACAAGGGAGGCTTGGGAATCATAAACCTCAAAATTCAGAATCAGGGTTTGTTATTGAAACAACTTCATAATTTCTACAACAAGCAAGATGTTCCATGGGTTCAGCTTGTCTGGAATTCGTATTACAACCATCAAACCCCACATGCAATGGACCCTTGTGGCTCGTTCTGGTGGAAAGATCTCATGCAGTTGTCTGATATCTACAGAGGGGTTACCAGGGCGTCTGTTGGGTCGGGTGGCTCGATCCTCTTCTGGAAGGATGAGTGGAAAGATGGCCTACTCCAGGACACATTCCCGAGAGCTTTTTCCTTTGCCAGGGATCCAGATATGTCAGTCCAGTCCCTACTTTCCTCGGTGAGGTTAGGAGATGTGTTTCACCTCCCCCTCTCGATGGAAGCTCGGCTTGAGGTGACCAATTTGCAACTAGCCACGTCGGATGTGTCTCTGACTGTCAGGGATGATACATGGAAATGTGTGTGGGGAGGAAGTGATTTTAAAGCCACAAAATTTTGTGAACATTGCTTCAGGGATATGCAGGTGGCCGAGGCCTTTTGCTGGATTTGGAAGACCAAATGTACCATGCAATGGAAAGTATTCGCGTGGCTGCTGCTGGCTGATCGTTTGAACACGAGAAATATGCTGAGAAGGAGACACTATAAAATCCAGAATGACGATTATACCTGCTTACTCTGTCAAAACCCACCTGAAGAGGACGTTGCTCACCTCCTCTTTAACTGTCCTTTCAGTAAAAGATGTTGGGATAGTATTGGGATTCATTGGCCAGTTGGGGACTGTAGGCTCACATTATTGCACGCTGGTAAAAACTCTTGGAATGGACACATGTTCATGGAGGTGTTCACGGTGGCGACCTGGGGGATCTGGAAGGAAAGGAATGATAAACACTTCAGAGGGATCCAGCCGTCCTTTACATCCTGGAAGAACAGATTCAAGCATGATTTTGCTCTATTGGTCCATAGGGCCAAGCAGGAGTATGCTCCTTATATCCTGTCACTAGTAGCTGCCTTGTAATTAGGGGGATATCACCTTCTGTAACTCTTCTTCTCCCCCCCCTTTTCATGTAGTAGTGACTTGTGTAGTAGGGCTGTAGGCTGACTGGACTGGACTGTTGGGACTGTACTAACCCTTTAACACTTTAATATAAAGTCAGTGGGGATTTCCCCCACTGTCATCAGTTCATCAAAAAGAGGAGGTGTGTACGCTCCTCCTCATTCGCCTTATAAAGAGTTATAAGGACCCACTCACGCCCCGTACATGTAAGATCAGTGTCCCGGGGAAGGGTCCAAACCTCACGCATGGTGTCACGCAGGGCTTTAGCTTTTGTGCATCTCATGACTGCGTGATATCCATCTTCTGGTTCCATCCCATAGATAGAGCATGTAGGGAATAGCTCCAACCCTCTCTTATGTCTACTTGTCTGAACTCCGAGTGACTCCGTCGCCAAACGACACCCAAAATTTCTAATCTTGGGAGGAACATTTGCTTTCCAAAGCACGCTCCAAATCTTTCTTTCTCCAGTTGGCACCGTACTGCTTTGTCCCAAATCTCGATTCGCCTCCTTGTCATTAACGGCTAGCCTGTACACACTGCGAACTAAAAAAACACCTGAGCGTTCAAAGTGCCATGCTATAAAATCCTCAGAGGTAGACTGTGGGAGGCAATTTTTTAGCACTTCGTCAACATCATGAGGTAGTAATATTTTCCTAATCAGTTCCTCATTCCATGTCCTTGTCACTAGATCGATTAGCTCGGAGACCCACTTTATCCTAGTACGAGATTGTTTCCCAGTGATTTTTAAATTTCCCCTTGGGATCCAATTATCTCTCCACACTCTAACTTTATCACCTTCACCAATCCTCCAAATGATGCCTTTCTTAAGGAGATCCAAACCATGACAGATTCCTTGCCAGCACGGTGACGCGTTCTGGATAAAAGCACTATCAGCAAGATTTCCATGTGGGTAATATTTTTCCTTTAACAGTCTCGCACACAAGCTGTCCGGAAATTGGATAAGTCGCCAAGCCTGCTTCGCTAGGAGGGCTTGATTAAATAAGCGGAGGTCCCGGAATCCCATACCTCCCTTCTATTTTGGCATTAGCAACTTATCCCAGGCAAGCCAGTGTATCTTCCTTCTATCATTTTCGTCCCCCACCAAAAGTTTCTGGTGATCTGTGACAGCTCCTCACACAGGCCTGCAGAAAATTTGAACACACTCATGGCATAGGTACTCCTTAGCCGATTTTATGAGGCTCTCCTTAGCCGCACTGGATAAATATCTCTCACACCAATCCGTGCATCTCTTCAATGAATGCTCTTTAATGGGCTGAAATTTACCATTCTTCATCCTTCCTTCAGGGACCGGCAGTCCTAGATACTTTTCTTCAAAATCAATTTTCCGAACACCCAGGATCTGTGCCACTCTCTTTCCTTCCTCCTGACTACAGGATTTGCCAAGCATGATAGAGCATTTACTAGGACTTAACAGTTGACCCGTAGCCTTTTCATACCTCGTTAGTACATTCTTAATTCTCGAGGCTTGGTCCTGATTCGCCTTAAAGAATAACAGGCTATCATTCGCGAATAGTAAGTGAGAAATGCCAGGCGCCCCTCTGCAGATCTTGAACTCCTGAATATGACCGGTGTTGATCTTCGATTATAGCAGAGTAGAGAGACCATCGGCGACGAGCAGGAATAGGTAAGGAGAATACGGGTCACCTTGACGCAGGCCCCGAGAAGGCGAAAAGGACTGGAGGATAGTCCCGTTCATTCTCACGGCATACCTGAATGACGTCACACAACTCATCGTCCATCTAATCCATTGGTCTGCAAAGCCAAATTTCCTCAAAACCCCCTCAAGGTACTCCCAGTCCACACGATCATACGCTTTTGTCAGATCTAATTTGTAAGCGCAAAAAGATCCTTTGGCATCACATGACTTTTGCATGGTATTTATACACTCAAAGGCTATTAAGGCGTTATCCGTAATCATCCTCCCAGGAATGAAGGCACTTTGGGTGGGGGCTATAATATCCTCGAGCAAAGGTTTAAGGCGATTTACCAGACACTTAGCTATGATTTTATAAACAACATTGCATAAACTTATTGGTCTGAAATCCTTCAACTTAACTGGATCTTTCTTCTTTGGAATAAGGACAATAACTGTATCATTCACCCCATCAGGCATAACTCCATCCGAAAAAAATTCCTTTATAGCCTGAATAATATCATCTTTTAACGTAGCCCAGTGTCTCTGGAAAAAACGAGCCGGGAAGCCGTCTGCCCCAGGAGCTTTTAGTGGCCCGATTTGGAATAAAGCATTTGCAATCTCATCATCGGTGAATTCTTTACATAACGTATCATTCATAGCGGCATTAACCCGGCCTTGGACATGGTCAAGAATAATCTTAGGTTCGATCTGATTATATTTGGTGAAGAGCTCCTGGAAAAAACTTGTGGCCATGTCTTCCAAATCCTCTTTTTTGTCAATAATGTTACCCGCCTCATCTTGAAGCTTCCGGATAGAGTTTTTCTTTGCGCGCCAGGTAGCTTTTCGATGAAAATAATTTGTATTTCGATCGCCCTCCTTCAGCCACTCCACTCTTGATCTTTGCCGCCAAGCAATCTATTCTTTATCTTGTAGGTCATCTAGTTCCTTTCTTAGCCGCTTTCGCTCAGAATTTCCAAAACTGTCATTACGGTGACTGATAGCCTGAATTTTATTCTGAAGGTCCTTTATTTTCTTTGTGATGGAACCAAAATTCCGTTTGCTCCAGTCGTGAAGAGAGCTCATCACACCTGATAGGTTTGCTGTAATATCTCCTAAATCTCTGGCTGGTCGATGCTTTGACCAAGCCAACTCAACTTCTTTAGTTAATTTGTTATCCTTTTCCCAGAAAGCTTCATATCTACGATGTTGACTGACTGGATGGTGTACAGGTTGCTGCACACAGCACACCTCAATGGGGCAATGATCTGAAGCTGTGCTAACTATGTGGTAACCTGATAGTTTGGGAAAATATTCATCCATTCTGGGTTCACCACCGCCCTGTCAAGTCTAACTTTAACATTACGATCGCCATCTTGGCCATTGTCAAAAGTCCACGGCGCCCCTAAGAAACCTAAGTCATGAAGATCACAGTGGGATAGAATTTCTCTAAAATCAAACTTTTTTTATTTCTACACGTTCTAGAATAATGCTCTTCCTGCCACATACACTCATTGAAATCGCCTGCCATCAGCCATGGTCCTGGCGAGGTTAAGTTTTTCATTTTACACATTAGATCCCACATAAGACGGCGCAAGTGTGTACGAGGCTCTCCATAAACAGAAGTGCATCTCCACTTTATTCCAGAGGGCATATTACAAATGAATACATCAATAATTCTCTCGCCTAGCTTAAAGAGCTCAACATCGACACTTTCATCCCAGAACAAAGCTAGGCCACCCCCTTTACCTTCTTCTATATAGGAGACTACATTACGGAGGCCTAGCCTCCATCTAAGACCTTCTACAAACCTTTTATTTTGATGAGTTTCAGAAAGAAACAAAACTTTTGGATGCTGAGCATGCACAAGCCTCACCAATTCTTGAACTTTCCGGGGTCGGCCCAAGCCCCGGCAGTTCCAACAAAGTATCATCATGGCTCCTAACAGGCACGCTCATCCACGCCTGTCAGTTGACCAGCGGCCCCATGGCTGGTTGCCTCCGATTTCTAGGCGTCCCCCTTCTTGGTCTCCTCCTCCAGCGACACCGAAGGTGATCCTTTGCTCTTCTTGCTGCTATCAAAACTGAACTTTGGTAGGTTGTTCTCATCATCCAGAACCATTGGAGCTCGGTCCTCTCCGATGTGCTTACCAAGAACTTGATTCTTCCGGCGGTATACGCAGGCAGCGCTGTTGGTGTCATCTGGACCGTACAACTCACGGCAAATAGAGCTGTCACTCCTGCCATATTCGCAGATCGGGGAGTAGGCCACCGCTGCCTGCACTAGCCCATCAGTAGCACCCCAAGCAGATGGATGCATCACCACTTGCTGAATTGCAGCGACCCCCATCACCTCATTTGCTGGTGTGGTCACTACAAGGCCATCAACACCCCCTGGATGAACGGGGGCATCAGAAGGCTTGTTGGCTTCACGACCAGCAGCAAGGCCAGCAGTATGCTTGGCCACTCCGGCCCTGATAGCTGCAGCCAGTCGTCCCAGCCCTGGGTTCCTTTTGGCCGCCTAGAAGAGGGGCTTCCCACGCCCATTGCTGCTAGCCCTGGAGTGTTCAGAACAGGCACGCTGATTCCAGACTGTCTTCGACTTTACTTGCTGTTCTGGATTCACCTACACAGGAATGTTAGCTATCCCGTGTACTCTGTCCACTACAACCTCTTCATTGGCCTTGAGGTTCTCCACAGTAGCAACCACCCCTTTCACGACAGCCTTGATCATGGGGTCCGTTGTCGTCCGCTCATCATTGTCGGTGGCCATCAGATTGGTGCCCAACTTTTCTGTCTCCCCTGTTTTCTTCCCGTTTCTATCTTCTGCATTGATCACAAGAGCCTGGGAAGGGAGCCTATCAAACTGGAGGTTGCGCTTGGCACTGCTCACCTCCCCTGGCATATAGAAGCTCATGTGCTCGAACATCTTGTATGGCGAGGCACACTGCTCCGTAGAGAACCGCCCTATCTTCTCCTCTTCTTTTATCAGACATGATTTCTCTGTGTGCCCAATGATGCCACAATAAAAACAAAAATGGGGAACGCGCTCATACTTTACAGGGCATCTTTTAGCATCTTTTCCGTCCTTGCCTTCAATCTTTATCCACCTCCTGAGCGGTTCAACCACCTTGTGCTCGATCCTTGTGTTCTCCTTTTCTAAGTACTCTCATCAACATTTATACACCTTCGGTATTTTTTTATATAAATGGACGCTAAAGATTTTGACAAAATTGATAGAGAGAAATAATAAAGGATACAAAGGGAATTACTCTCCTACGATTCTGTAAGTTCAAAATATAATAAAACTGGCATGATCTCTTGTACTCTGCTTGCTAATAAATACATGACCAGGTGGCTCGAGAGGGGTGTGTCGAACCACCACGGAAAATTATCTGTGCTGAGGACTGGACGATCTCTCTAAGTTGCTTGACTATTGCCTCTTGTGTATCCCTGTCCCTTGGAAAGAAGCCCCCTACAGGAGGAGGTATAGGGATCATTGCATCACAGCCCTTGCATGGATATTGACCATCTGTCAGAAGAACCGTCTTCAGATCTGGAGCTCGACCCATCACGGTACTTGCAAATAACAAGTGATGCTTCAGTAGGGGCCTAAAACCACCAAACTGAAACTCTTTCAATTGCCACTTCTGACAGCTCGTGAACCCAGGAATCTTCCATGAAGGTTCCACTCTCTGAGCACTAAAACATCTTATTCTTGCTTCATCACCCTCCAGGCATGGATGTTCAAACATCTGCATTCAACCACCAATACAAAAATTACAAGGGGTTATGGTAGGATGTTCAAACATCTGCATTCAACCACAGATGTACAATCATAAAGAGACTACGATGGTGTTTTTAGTCAGATAGACCTGTATACATTCCAACTAAAAGTTTAAAAGAATTGAGTAGAAGTACCTCAACATCAAATGTCTCAACAGATGGAGTAGCTTCGATGAGATTTAATGTCCGTAACAGATCAAATTTTATAAAGATACCATGAATAAACAACTTTCTTAGCTTGTTGAATGCAGTGCAGAGTTGTTTTCTTTCTGGTTGCATCCAGATCTGATGAACAAAACAAATAAAGAAAAAGATAAGTATACAATAATTGTGCATCTGTATATGTTATAAAGGCAAGTTATGCATGCAACATGTTAGCCATTTGCCAAGTAATGGGATGCTTCCAGGCAATTATAAATCTCTACTACATACTTAATTAAAGAAGAATAATGTTCCTCTTTCATACAACCTTGAGTTCCCCCTCCGTCTCTTCGCTCTGATCTTTTTCCTCGTATATATGGTCTTTTCTCCGGTTTTCCTTGAAAACCGTCTTAACTGTCCCACCTTTTATTGACTTACCAAGTAGAAATATGTCTTCTTTGGTAAACCAATAAATTCTTACCAAATAAAATCCTAAAATTTATTTAGGTAGGTAAATCACAGGCAAGATTTGATAAAACATTTACTTACACAATCACATTAATATGGGTTCACAACAACATACTATAATATTTATATCCCACTGCAACGCACCGACAATTATCTACTTATAAATAAAAGCAAATTACTTGGTCAAGGATGAACCAGCAAAGCTAAAACAATCCTAGTGATGGTCCAACATGAAGTTCATACTAATGCATAAACACAATATAATAGATATCTGCTAAAATTACCTTTTCTCCTCGAAAGTTTAAGGTCATAGTGTGTATGTTTGTGGTACCATCTAGAACCTGGCTTAAACTAAAGTCTTGGTGACAGAGAGTTGCATCACATTTGAGGTACAATTCCTTGAGTGACGGGACAGAACCAAAACACAAGGGGGCCTCGTGAAACAACCAAGCCTGCCAACGGACCCGCTCTAGTTTTGGAAGGCAGAGCAGCTCAGCTCTTTTCAATGAGGACAAGTAGACTTCTAGAACTCTGAGATTCGAATGTGGCGCATTGATCTTCCATACAGATAAGTCCCCAGTGTCACAGTGGTCCAGACGAAGGTGCAGCAATTGCTTGCAACAATCAAACAGGAGGTGATTCATGTCGCGTTCGGCGAAGCGAACATTATGTAGATGGAGCCTTGTGAGGCAGCGAAGAACACTAGGGTACTCACTGAAAAATCCATCCACATCCCGAGCTTGCCGTAACATAACCTCGTTTTTGGAGTCCTTGACCTCCATCTCAGTTAAAATGGCGAGTTCCAAATCTTTTAGCATCTTGCAGTCAATGGCATTGCTAACTAGCAGGCCAATGTCACGCGAGTAGTTGCCCATGAGATAAAGCTTGAGGCATAGTGTTGAGATGGTGTGTTCCCTGCGGGGCTGAGCCAAGAAGCTGCTAGTGGCTCTTGTCAGAGACGCCATTGCTTGATCAGTGTGTGCAGCCCCTGTAGATGGGGCACTAAGGAAGTCAGTGACATTAAGTTTGAGATCAGGAAGTAACCACGGCAAGTTTCTCCACCGCGTTGACAGCACGCTAGTCCTTGCTGCCATGTCAAGGTCGACTCTCCCCAAGATAGAGATTAAAATGTCGTCGCTCAACGCGCTGAGCCTATCTTCCTCGCCTTTCTGCAACAAGAATATATATCATCCATGGATACAGTCAGGTCAACATGCAAAGAATAGAAGGTTCTAAGCATAAGTAATCGTTGCATCATCTTTAGCAAGAACACTGCACTTTTGTGATGTGTAAGATCATTTATTTGGAACTTCAGAATATAGGACATATGAACCGTAGGCAGAGCAGCTAGCAAAGAAGAACTTACATGGCGGCGCGCACTATCTAACTCCATGGATAATAACCTCCGAGTCCAGGGAGCCCTGAACATCGCGCTCATCTTTTATTTCGGGAGCTCTGATCTCTATTTATTCAGAGAGGACGAGACGATGGCGATGCTCTAAACCGGTCCGACCAGAATCTGAAGTAGAGAATTTTCAACTTTCATTAGATGAAACCGAATAATAAGGGCCTGTTTGGTTCCAAATAAGTCACCAACTTATATATCGAAAAGTGAAAAAAGTGACTTATTTTGCCAAACAGACCCGACTTATAAGTCACCCCAACTTATAAGTCATAAGTTGCTCCACCCCAACTTAAAATTTATAAGTCACCCTTTTTTGCGTGGGTCCCATCACATGCATGATATAGATTGGTGTGGGAAGATGTGTCAGGTGACTTATAAGTCTGGTGACAACCAAACAGGTGTAACTTATAAGTCACTAGTTTTAAGTCTATTGGAACCAAACATGCCCTAACCTCCTCTGAGTCCAGTATGCTTTCCAAAGCGCTCGTTTGTATTTATTCAGACACAAGAGGAGACAAAAGTCAAGGATCCCCGACTTCTCTTTCTGTCTGAGATGAAACCAAATCGTACAGACAACAGTGATTTATGCTGCGAAAAGGTGCCACAGCACCCGGGAGCCCCGACTCCCGCTTATCTAGTCCGTTCGGCCCTTTCAAGATTCGTGCGGTGGTCTGCAGTGTCAGGTTACTTAACCAGGCAAACAGTGGCGCTACAACGGCACTCCTAGGCTGCAGCAGGCAGGGGTACTAGTACAGTGGCGTATGCCAGAGGGTCAGACGATTAGACATGGGATGCTTGACAGGCCCTGCGCTGCATGCTTGCATAGTGATGAGAGTAGTATATCATATGAACTCGGTCACCTAATGTTACTAGCTCGTAAAAGAAAATTGTTACTCACATCTATTCCTGTATGAAGATCATAGGGCTAGTCTGGGAAAGTAAGTACTCCCTCCGTTCCAAAATATAGCGCGTCCTCGGTTTTCGTGCTTCAACTTTGACCATTAATTTAATTAACAAGACCGATTGCGGCGGGCGAAAAAATTATACCAATGAATTCGTATTCAAAAAAAGTTTTTAATTATATAATTTTTGATCCCGCCGCAATCGGTCTCGTGGGTTAAATTTATGGTCAAAGTTGAACCTCGAAAAGCGTGGGCGCGCTATATTTTAGAACGGAGGAAGTATAAGAGTAGGGCACGGTCAGCTTTGTCAGTCTTTTTGACCCGTCTAATAGGGTCGCAGGCTGGCTTAGGTGCATATAGGACTGGGCAGTAGGTGCATGTAGACTAGCCTGTATGGCGACATGCATGACAGGTCACTTTTCATGAGTGTGACTCATGCAGCAGGCTTATCCTGCATGGTCGGTTTTGTGATGCAATGGTTGTGAGAGCTCACAGCGAAGTTACTTTTTAATTATATTTATACGACTGTATTTGACCGTGATGGCTCATGGTGTCATCTGCCATATTTTTTAGGTGCAACCAGGCCAGAAAAAGCAGTGCTAGACTAGGCCCAAGGTTGTCTATTTTTTGTCTTTATGCATGCGCTTAATGAGGCACTAGTTCTGCTAATGCATCTGTTAGCTACAGTGTGATGCACAAATCTTGAGGCGCCATATTCTGAATGAATGGCTCAGATAAGGGGGTGCCTAGGCACCCGGGAGCTAAAAATCCACTCTCTTTACGCTGAAGAAGACGGACAATGATTTACGTTGGAGAAGACGGACTATGATTTACGAGTATGTACGGCCGCGTGGTAAATCCACATCCACACGTTTGCTATTGCTGGTGGAGGAGGGGATTGCAGCCTGTAAAAATGGGCAAATTTGACAATTTTGACCTTGAGACGAAATCAAATTACAGAATGAACTGTCCGTGAAACTATTTCACGCCGATGACCTTTTTGTGTAGCACCCGCCACGCAGGCGCCACACCCTATGGTGCAGCGCCTAACTCGGGGGCGTTGCACATCTGTCCATCGTGGCAGGCCTAGGCCCCGCACCCATCAGTGCAGTGCCTGCGTGCTAGGCACCCCACATGTAATGTGCAGCCTAGCCCTCGGGCGCTGCAGTGTGACTTACATCCAGCCGCGGCGGCCCTCTCCTCCCCCACCCACCCCATTGCCACCAGTTACAGAACCAGAAGAAGCCGCGGCAGTGGCCCTCTCCTCTCCCCCTCTCCTCTCCCCTCTCCCAAATCCATCAGATCGGACGATTTGGTCCATGGATTCCTTCACCAATCCATCCTAGAAGGTACCCTCCCCCGATCCCCTTCTTTCTATCCATATAATGTATGCTATTTTGAAGATTTCGATGAACCCTTGTTTGATTTGATTAGATTTGAATGTTGCATGTATTATAATCTTGCATGTACCTAATTTTGCAACCTGTTTAGTTTATTTATTGAAAAGATATGGTTTGGATACATAGGTTGACATGTTATTTTATATGGAAAAGAGATTTGTATTTAATCTTGCATGAAGTAGGCCTAGTTTAGTTTATTTGTGTTGAAATTATATTTGTATTGACAAGAATGCTTTGAATACATATGATTTGAATTTTGCATCTAGTAGGTGTACTTTAGTTTATTTGTACTGAAAAGATACACAGAGTTGACAAGAAAGCTTTTTTTCAAATTGTTAGGAATGTTTGGCTTCTTGATGCAGCGGGTTATAATGAAAGTGGCCGGTGTTATGAATTTCATGTTTATTTCAAACACAAATGCCCCATATGTAATTTTATGATTTGTTTGTTTGTAGGAGCTTGCACCTCTGAAGCTTCGGTCTCACAGGGTCACCCTTGGGTGGATGCGCTATGATGAGCGGTACACACCATATGTAAGAGAGACATGACTTCTCCCTTTCATTCAGTTGGTCAGCCAGTCGACGCCACCCAACAATGCTGCAGCACTCACTGCGCTTATTGATCATTGGAGGCCGGAGACACAGTTTCCATCTTCGGACTGGGGAGATGACCGTGATGCTCCAGGATATTGCTATGATCACCGGTCTTCCTATCGATGGGAATCCTATATGTATGAACATCGATTCTGGTATTGAATGTGCCTATTGAGAAAGTCTTGATCCCCATGATCTAGTTTTTTGTGTGTGAGCAATTTGTGGTACAAAGTGGCGAACCGCTTGTCGGAGAAAGCGAGATAACAATCTTGAAGATCATCGGCCAACTCCTTAAGGCCACATGCCCAAGTTGGAACAAAAGTGCCTCATGCACCATCAATGGTGCAATGGAGCATGCCAGGGAATGTCAATCTCCACCGCGTTAAGAATTCCTGGATGCCGATCCGATATGACACAAATTTCCTTTGAGCGGGTAACACCTTCGTCCTCAAAAGACGCAAAAACCACTCCCATTTGTCATTGTTCTCCACCTCAACCAAAGCAAATGCCAATGGCAACACCCGATTATTGGCATCACTTGCTATTGCAACCAACAAGGTGCCCTTGTATTGTCCGGTCAAGAATGTGCCATCAATGGCGATGACCGGCCTATAGTGTTCGAAAGCCCTCACTCATTGCTTGAATGCCCAAAATGCACGGCCAAATACTCAGACTTTCCTTCCTTCATGAACCGTTGTTTGATGCCCATGAGGCTCGACCACATGAACCATGCCCGGGTTTGTCACGGCCATGGCTAACAACAACCTAGGGATTTGGTTGTATGCTTCCTCCCAAGTACCATACAACATCTTAAATGCAGCTTGCTTCGCCTTCCATGCTTTGCCGTACTTCACCTTGTAATGAAAGATGGCTTTCACAAGGTCAATGGCATGTTGGACGCTCATTGTTGGAAGTGTGGATATTTTGTTGGAGAGCCTGCAAGCGATGAACTCGGACGTGAGTTGTCTGTGGTCTTGGGACACATTCTTGCCATCCACCCTTTTTCCTCGGCACATGTGAGTTGGCACACAACTCACTACGTGCCAAGTGGGACCTCCTTTCCATGGTCTTGCACGCACAATCCACGGACATATTTCATCTTCACATGCACATGCAACCGTGTAGCGCACATTGACGTCCGAGTTCACCACCTTGTGTGGACGATAATGCGTAACCGAGTAGTTGTCGAGCCACATCTTCAATTCCAAGAAGGTTTCGAACTTAGACCCTTTTGCAATCCGGTTCTTGTCCTCTCCCAAATCACGGTGAGAGCTTGGCCTAACCACAAGAGATTGTGACACCCCCAATTCGACCGTACACTAATCATACACGCAAATGTGTACGATCAAGATCAGGGACTCACGGGAAGATATCACAACACAACTCTAGACACAAATTAAAATAATACAAGCTTTATATTACAAGCCAGGGGCCTCGAGGGCTCGAATACATAGCTCAATACACAAAAGTCAGCGGAAGAAACAATATCTGAGTACAGACATAAGATAAACAGGGATGCCTTAAGAAGAGGCAAGGCCTCCTGCCTGGGACCTCCTAACTACTCCCGGTCGTCGGCGGCCTCCACGTAGTAGCTCCATCGGCGGTGGCATCTGGCTTCGAGGATCCACCATATGGTTGCAACAACCGGAAAGAAGAAAGAAGGGGGAAAAGGGGTAGCAAAGCAACCATGAGTACTCATCCAAAGTACTCGCAAGCATCAGATCTATACTAAGTATGCATTGGTATCAAATGGAAGGTTTGTATCTATGGACTGAACTACAGAATGCCAGAATAGAGGGGGAAGGCCTAGCCTATCGAAGACTAGCATCTTCACGCAGCTCCGAGCATCTTGCACCATGTAGAAGAGTAAAGAATAGCATTTTAATATTTAACAAACTTTTTGTAGCAACAATGCCCAGAGATCCTTCGTCGACTCCCTGCGAGAAAGCAATCCCGGAGCCACATATCCATCACATATCTCAAGTATCCATTTCTAGTTATATAAGATCAGGCTATAAGTCTGGACGTCCATTACCGCTGACATGGTATTCGAATATATATCTTCCCTGCAGGGGTGCACCATGTTACCCAACACACTTGATCACTCTGGCCTCACACACTTTTCTAGGTCAATGCCCGCCCTCGGAAGATCAACACGTCGCAGCCCTACCTAGGCTCAGCAGAGAGGTCCGCGCTGGTCTACATCCTAAGAACTCCGGGATCTTGGGCCCATCGCCCGCAGCACTTCGGGTCGTTGTGTGCAGGGTGAATACTAGCACTGCCTCGGATGGCCAGCATGATCCGACCGTGCCACTATGCTGAATTGGACGTCCGACAAAGGTTCGGCTGATACTGCGACGTCAAGGCCCATATCTATTCTCGCCTGGTGGTTACTGCGTAAAGGCCAGAGGCCAACTCAGAACAAATACCCAAACCTGTTAGTTCATTGGGGGCTCACGGAAACGAGCAGAGACTCACGATAAGGTGACCCCGTCGCCCCATCTCATGGACTTACGGCAAGGGCCCAGACTGCCCGGCCGTGCCACGTTGAAAACTCGCGGGTGCTCTACGGGCCCACTCGATTTTCACATCAACTCGCGGGTACCCCTCAGGGCCGACCTGACTTCAACAATGGTCTCAAGTAAAGTCAAGGTAACCGTGTGTCCAAACATCAAGGGGAAAACCCGAGGAATCACCCACGGAGGATTCCACTCGATGTAATCATCAAGGTGAACGTAAGAGGATCCACCCTCGAGGTTCACACTTGAGGTGTTGCACGACAGAGCCGTATCGGGAATGGTGAAAGAGGAACCACCCTCGTCGACCACGACCGAATAGCTACACTATAGAGATCTCATCAAGGGTGATGTATGAGGTTCCACCCTCATCACTCGATGGTAACTCTGCAGAGTCGAGCAACAAAAAGGGGCGTGCTGTGATCTGAGGTGTCAGGCTCTGGTCCTCGATCACGATGATCGAGTCATCAAAGATGAAGCAGGGGCAACAAGGACAAGTGGGGGGGGTCACTAATGGATCACTAGCCAACCTATACTAAGCAGTTTAGGGTAAGCAGGTAAGGTACAACAGCAGGTACAAAAGCAGGCTATGCATCAGAATAGGAGCAATCAGTAATAGTAGAAAAATATAATGCAAGCATGCGAGAATGGAATGGGCGATATCAGGATGATCAAAGAGGGGGCTTGCCTGGTTGCTCAGACAAGGAGGGTCGTCGTCGACGTAGTCGATCACAGGGGCATCAGCAGCGGTCTCGGGGTCTATCGAAGAGAAGAGGGGGAAGAAATAGTAAATACACGCAAGCATATGCATAACATGACAACAAGCGATACTAGAGGTGTTCTAACGCAGTGCTAGGCGATACTGGCAAAGGGGGAAAACACATCTGGGAAAGTATTCCCGGTTCCGAACGTTTGTCAAACAAATGAACCGGAGGGGAAAGTCTGCAGGTTTGATATGCTAGGGATGTGTGGCGTACAAATGGATCGCATATTCGGATTCGTCTCGTCATTCTGAGCAACTTTCATGTAGAAAACATTTTCATCCGAGCTACGGTTTATTTTATATGATTTTTCAAAGATTTAAACAATATTCTGAAATTACTATTAATTGTAAATAAAGGATAAATTGCTAGGCGCACCCAACACAGGGTACACAAAAGTGCACCCAATGGCTGACAGGTGGGCCAGGGGGTCCTAGTTGACCAGTCAACATTTGACTGGTCAACAGGGGTGCCCCCCTACCATACACTGTTTAGTCTAGTCTAAAATGTTAGTTAACCAAACAAGGTGATTAGTCTAATTAAGTTTAATTAAGTAAGTTAATTAAGAATTTAACTAACTAATTAATTATTTTTATAATATTTTTTTACATTTCTTTTAAAAACAGGGGCATGGGGCCCCGCTGTCATAAACCCAGGAGCCTAGCGGGCGAAGGGCGTCACGGGGCGGGCATGGACGCCCGCCCGAACGGCCACGACAGAGGCGAGCGCCAGGGCGCTGGTGCAGTGCCGGCGCTGGACGCCGGAAGTGGCCGCGGGCATTGTCGGCGACGCAGTGGGGCGACAGAGGAGGCGGCGCGAGGCGAGCAGGCACCGCGCAGGGGCAGGGGCGAGGCCAGGTGCGGTGGTGCGGGGCCTACAGTGGCCAGAGGCGGGGATGGCCATGGAGGCGCGGCAGAGGGGGCGGCGTCGAGTGCGGTAGAAGGTAGCAGCGGGGCGTGTGGGTCGACGGCTAGCGCGTAGTGGGGCGAGGACGCGACCGCAGCCACGGCGAGCGGAGGCGAGCGCTAGGAGCGGCGGGGTGAAGGCGGAGACGGTCGCGGGGCGAGGCGCGAGCGGGCGCAGGCTCGCGCGCGCATGCGTGGCGCTTAGGCGCGGCGAGACCAAGGCACTAGCGTGGGAGGCAAGTCCGGCGGGCGCGTGCGTGACCTAGCGAGACCAGGCGCTGGTGGCTACGTTGACGAGGTCGGAAGGGGGACAGGGGATGACGCGTTCGACGCAGGAGCTCACCGCGTGAGCGTGGGGTCTAGGCAGAGGGCTCGGGGAGGTTTGGGGAGGTCCGGCGATGGAGAGGCGAGGCGGGGCGGTCTGGCGAGGGCAACTCCAGGCGGTGGACGGCGGGACGAAGCAGGCGGCGGGGCACCAGAGACGGTGCGGTGTCGGGCGGCGCCACGCAGAAGGAGACGAAGAGGCGGGTGCCAGCAAGGGGAGGGGTGGCCGGAGGCCCCGGCCGGCGACGTCATGGCGGAGGGGTTGGGGGTCATTTGCCCCAATCCAGACGGGGGAAGGGAGAGAGGTGTGGGGGGAGCAAGTGGGGAGGAGTGGGGATCAGGAGAGGTTAGGGTTTCGGGTGGCAAGGGGGCCATATAGGCCAGGGAGGTGCGGGGTGGGCCGGCCTGGTTGGTCCAAGGCCAGCTGGGCCGAGGCCCACGGGGAGAGGGGGCTCTCTCCTTTTCCTTTTTTTTCTTTTGTAACCTTCTCCACATTTTGTATTTTTAAAATAATCTTGAATAAGTTTTGTTGACTCCAAAACTTGTCACATAAATAGTAGACAATGTTTTGAGCTAGCACCCAAGATTTCAAGTGGTTTGGAAAAACATAAACACTTGTTTATTTGAGGAAGGCTACTTTAGTTGTTGTTGGACAACTTTCGATATCACTAGGGATTAACTGGTGAGTCAAATGATGTTGGTTTCTTCACGACGATTATTTAGTGAAAAATTGCAACATCTCAAACATATTTGTTTTCACGTTTGACAAATTTGAATCTTTGACTTTAACCTTGGATTTGAATTAGAATGGTGACTTGGATCAAGTGAGGATTAGCAACAGTAATGTGATGATATGGCACCATTAACAGGGGATTACTGTAGCTTAATTATCCGGACGTCACAATTCTCCTCCACTATAAGAAATCTCGTCCCGAGATTTAAGGGGTAGAGTATGGGGGAAAGACTCGGAAAGGACGAAGCTCAACACAAGATATGTAGTTGTGGCTATCTCGACGAACGTGGCATAGAGGCATCTCTCGAGTTAAAATTCAAGAAAGTCATCGAGAGCAAGGTAAAGAGGAGCAATAAGAAGCTTCAACCGGGTAGGTAATCGTTCGATGTCTGAAACAGAGGGTTAAAGGGGTTCAAAGCATCGAGAATAAGTATTGCAGCTGATACCAGAACAAATCACAAGAAGGTGGCTCATTAATTACATACGAAACCAAGCGTGAGGAACAATTTTGGAAGACAGAGATGTACAGGAGAGTCAGGTTTCGATGCTGTGGAACTGTGGGTTATGGGCCCACCATGTGGGTTAAAAGCAAGAAGGCGTTACATTTTGCACGGTCATGATAGCAAGGCAGGTCAGAGGGCAACCTGTCAGTTATGTTGGCAACAATGTTGGTTCCAAGGGAGAGGGACGAAGAGAACCATTTTCCTGCTCGTTGAGACGAGGCAGAGCAATAGGCAAAGTTCGCGTCCATCGGTGGCTACCGGAATGTCATCAACAATAGTAACAAGGTCTTACAGATAGAGCTTCTACACCGAGGTGTTTACATAAGCAGGGAATTATCACTGCTCAGATAAGATAGGTTACAAGAAAGATTAAACAAAACAATGGAAAGGAAAGCGTAGACTGTTATCTGTATTCTCGAGTGTCTAACAACTCTGGACCAGTGAAAATTTTGAATCAGCGAGAAATAATAGTTGATCAAGAACTCATAAGAAGTTATGTAGTTCCGTGATATTCTCGAGATACCAGAGGATAATACCCGAAGGTATATCAATGTAGAGGTTGAACAGGTGAAACGATCTTGAGAAGACAAGTACTTTAACTTGTCCGATAAATGGATCAAACAAGAACAATATGGTCGGAACCACGATTGCAAAGTACCAAACATGGATACGAGATGAACTTATCGCAAGGGGGCTATTATTATAACAAGAAGCTTCCATGTTAAGCTCCACATCAGGTCCATGGGCATGAACACAAGGCTCAAGGTCGATTCCCACTTCTCTAATGCACAACTTTTCATTTACTCCTCGTCTTTGACAAAGTTGTAGAATTGAAAATTTATCCAAAGAAACGCCAGTAGATATAACCTGCATAATCTTCGGGTTCACACAGTTTAGGTAAGCCATGGATCCAACCCATATGGGCATCTTAGGAACATATACCACAACTTCACGAGTAAATAAAGCCCGGAAGAAGGGTATGTTTGACAATAACGGGGGATACAATTTACCAAAGGCATTATGTATCTGAGGGAAGGTTCACAAGGTTATTGAATATGAAGGATGCTGTCGGATAAAATCCACAAAGGATCTGGTGGTCCACAAGGGATCTGATGTGAGCAACGGTACTCAACCAGAAGAAGAAAGAATGCAAGGAGGTCAGACTATAGAAGCAACTGACTAATTCAGAGTTCAAAATGCAAAGGAATTATGATTCCCAAGTCAATGGATCAGAAGCAAACACTCTGATCAAGAATGGTAAGTTGAATAGACTTAGGGAACAACCGATGGCAATCTGATTGGCTGAGAACCAACTCATGTTCAGGAAGACGTTTGAGCTGGAATGATAATTTATAAGGACCAACTGATGATTGTGACTACTCACAAACATATCAAATCGAAAGACTCAAAGTAATAATGAGAAAGGACATCAATGGATACATCTAGGCATATGGAATTAACCAGAGTGTAGGCATGTAAGACCTTATAGAGCAATAGGCAACCGAGGTCCTCGAAAGCTCGGATTGTATTACAAAGCATCTTATGGAGCATAAGAATAAATGGGGATGAATGGATACTCGATAAGAGTGAGTAATTACCCGTAGGGATATTCATGCGGCAAGGAACTGCAGGGCAGTAAACATAAAGAATTCTCGGAACATCGAAGAATATTTCAGGACATCTTGTAATAACAAGAGCAACTGGGGATGAAGGTATGCACGACAACATAGGTAGTTACGCATAAGGATTTATCGGTGGTAGGGATTGTAACGGCGAAGGGCAGAAGGGTCTCGGTAAAACATCAGAGAGTATTTTCAGAATCTTCTGGTGCACTGAGGGAGTCCCGGACTAGGGGGTGTCCGGATAGCCGAACTACCATCATCGGCCGGACTCCAAGACTATGAAGATACAAGATTGAAGACTTCGTCCTGTGTCCGGATGGGACTTTCCTTGGCATGGAAGGCAAGCTTGGCAATACGGATATTTAGATCTCCTACCATTGTAACCGACTCTGTGTAACCCTAGCCCTCTCCGGTGTCTATATAAACCGGATGGCTTTAGTCCATAGGACGAACAACAATCATACCATAGGCTAGCTTTTAGGGTTTAGCCTCCTTGATCTCGTGGTAGATCTACTCTTGTAACCCACATCATCAATATTAATCAAGCAGGACATAGGGTTTTACCTCCATCAAGAGGGCCCGAACCTGGGTAAAAACATCGTGTCCCTCGTCTCCTATTACCATCCGCCTAGACGCATAGTTTGGGACCCCCTACCCGAGATCCGCCGGTTTTGACACCGACATTGGTGCTTTCATTGAGAGTTCCTCTGTGTCGTCACCGATAGGCTCGATGGCTTCTTCGACCATCATCAACGACGCAGTCCAGGGTGAGACTTTTCTCCCCGGACAGACCTTCGTATTCGGCGGCTTCGCACTGCGTGCCAATTCGCTTGGCCATCTGGAGCAGATCAAAAGCTACGCCCCTGGCCGTCACGTCAGATTTGGAAGTTTGAACTTCACGGTTGACATCCGCGGGGACTTGATCCTCGATGGATTCGAGCCACAGCCGAGCGTGCCGCACTGTCACGACGGGCATGATTTAGCTCTGCAGTCGGACAGTACCCTGGAGGCCGCACTCGAAACCACTCCGATCTTCAATTCGGAGCCAGCTCCGCAGATCGAGGATGGATGCCTAGACACCGCCTCGGGGGCTGCAACCTCTACGGCGATAGAGCCGAACACCAATCTTGTCCCCCATGAAGCTTGTGACTCTGAGGTGTCGGACTCCTTGCCTGACTCCGGACCTCCCGCGCCCCCTCCAGTCGAATCTGATTGGGCGCCGATCATGGGGTTCACCGTGGCGGACATCTTTCAACGCTCACCTTTTGGCGACATCTTGAGTTTGCTAAAGTACCTCTCATTATCAGGAGAGGCCTGGCCAGACTGCGGCTAGGACGGTTGGGATGCAGACGACGAAGAAATTCAAAGCCCATCCACCACCCACTTGGTAGCCACTATCGACGATCTAACCGACATGCTAGATTACGACTCCGAGGACATCGACGGTATGGACGACGATGCCGGAGACGACCAAGAACCAACGCCCACCGTGCACTGGAAAGCCACCTCTTCATACGACATATACATGGTGGATATCCCAAAGGATGGGAACGGCGAAGGAATAGTGGAGGATGACCCCTCCAAGAAACAGCCCAAGCGCCGGCGTCAGCGGCGCTGCTCTAAATCCCGCCATAGCAAGAATGAGGATTCTGGCTCCGGAGACAATAATACACCGGATAGCGCCGAAGACAACCCACTCCAGCAAGATCCAGCACAGGAGGAGGGGGACGCCAGCCCTCATGAGAGAGCGGCCGAAGAAGAGGTAGAGGACTATATGCCTCCCTCCGGAGACGAGGCAAGCCTCGACGACGATGAATTCGTCGTACCTGAGGATCCCGTCGAACAGGAGCGTTTCAAACGCAGGCTTATGGCCACGGCAAACAGCCTCAAGAAAAAGCAGCAGCAGCTTAGAGCTGATCAAGATCTACTAGCCGACAGATGGGCCGAAGTCCTCGCGGCCGAAGAGCATGAACTCGAACGCCCCTCCAAAAGCTACCCCAAACGTAAGCTGCTCCCCCGATTAGAGGTGGAGGCATATGATCCCGCTTCACCAGGAGACAATACGGCTGATCGACCACCCCGTGGTCGCGACAGAGAGGCCTCAAGGCCCTTCACTAGACCCGTACCCCGGCATCGCTCGAAAAGCACAAGGCCACAGGGGAACACTCCGGACCTGCGAGACATATTGGAGGATAAGGCAAGACAATCAAGATCGATCTATGGATCACGTGGGCGCCCCACGATACGTGACGATCACCGTCACCCCGGACATAGTAAGTCCGGCCGGGCCGAACACAACAGACAAAGCTCTTTTGAGCTTCGTCGCGATATCGCCCAGTACAGAGGCACCGCACACCCACTGTGCTTCACAGATGAGGTGATGGATCATCAAATCCCAGAAGGGTTTAAACCCGTCAATATTGAATCTTATGATGGCAAATAGACCCCGCGGTCTGGATCGAGGACTATCTCCTCCACATCCACATGGCCCGCGGAGACGATCTCCACGCCATCAAATATCTCCCACTCAAACTTAAAGGACCAGCCCGGCACTGGCTTAACAGCTTGCCAGCAGAGTCAATCGGGAGTTGGGAGGACCTGGAAGCCGCATTCCTTGATAACTTCCAAGGCACGTACGTGTGACCACCAGATGCAGATGACCTCAGCCACATAATACAGCAGCTAGACGAATCGGCCAGAAAATTCTGGACACGGTTCTTAACCAAGAAAAACCAAATCGTCGACTGTCCGGATGCCGAGGCCCTCGCGGCCTTCAAACATAACATCCGCGACGAGTGGCTTGCGCGGCACCTGGGACAGGAAAAGCCGAAATCTATGGCAGCCCTTACATCACTCATGACCCGCTTCTGTGCGGGTGAGGACAGCTGGCTAGCACGCAGCAACAACCTCAACAAAAATTCTGGCAGTCCGGATATCAAGGACCGTAGTGGCAGGTCGCGTCGCAACAAAAACAAATGCCGCATTAACGGCGATAACAGTGAGGATACGACAGTCAATGCCGGATTCAGAGGCTCTAAACCCGGTCAACAGAAAAAGCCATTTAAAAGAACAACTCAGGGTCTGTCCAATTTGGACCGAATTCTCGACCGCTTGTGCCAGATACATGGCACCCCTGAAAAGCCAGCTAACCACACCAGTAGGGACTGTTGGGTGTTCAAGCAGGCAGGCAAGTTAATTGCCGAAAACAGCGACAAGGGGCTACATAGCGACGACGAGGAAGAGACCCGACCGCCGAACAATAGAGGATAGAAGGGTTTCCCCTCACAGGTGCGGACGGTGAACATGATATATGCCACGCACATACCCAAAAGGGAGCGGAAGCGTGCACTCAGGGATGTATACGCGATGGAGCCAGTTGCCCCGAAGTTCAATCCATGGTCCTCTTGCCCGATCACCTTTGACCGAAGGGACCACCCCACCAGCATTCGCCATGGTGGGTTCGACGAATTGGTTCTAGACCCAATCGTCGATGGATTTCATCTCACCAGAGTCCTGATGGACGGCGGTAGCAGCCTAAACCTGCTTTATCAGGACACAGTGCGCAAAATGGGCATAGACCCCTCAAGGATTAAACCTACCAAGATGACCTTCAAAGGCGTCATACCAGGTGTAGAAGCCAATTGTACAGGCTCAGTTACACTGGAAGTGGTCTTCGGATCCCCGGATAACTTCCGAAGCGAGGAGTTAATCTTCGACATAGTCCCGTTCCGCAGCGGCTATCATGCCTTGCTCGGACGTACCATGTTTGCAAAGTTCAACGCGGTGCCGCACTACGCATACCTCAAGCTCAAGATGCCAGGCCCTAGAGGAGTCATCACGGTCAACGGAAACACTGAACACTCTCTCCGAACGAAGGAACATACAGCGGCTCCCGCGGCAGAAGTACAAAGCAGCCTTTTAAGGTAATTCTCGAGTCCGAATGCCAAGCGGCCGGACACAGCTAAGCGTGCCCGGAGTAACCTACAACACGACCACCTGGCACGTTCCGAGCACGCGTAGCAGTGCGGCCCCAACCCCAGCCCCTGTCAAACATTAAGGCAGACCCTTCGCATACTCCATTACGCTTCGAAGATACCATGGGCATGGGGCAAGGGGCTCGACCACGATAAGCCCAGACTGCGGCTCAACCGCACCAGGGGCTCTTAAGTGTGTCATTTCTTTTTTCTTTTCCTTTTATTTTTTACCCACAGGACTCCGTTCGTCAGAGGACCTGTCCGGCAGCAGATCTGCCGAACTCACGATGCAACAGCCAGGGAAGGATATCAGCTACAACGAAAATACAGGTGGTCTCCATTACGAGCATTTTTATACACCATTTCGCAGCCTACCCCTGGAGGGGGACATGTTTAACAGTCCCATCCCTTGCTTATCACACTATTTGTATCATTCTGCATTCGTAGCAGCACTTATTGAATAAAACAATGCAGCACCTTTTTGCTTTTAATTGCATTTTCTTTTTATACATATGACATGTTGCATCCGTACGTTTTGGTACGGCTCAAATACACCAGGGGCTTATGTTTTCCGCATTATGGTGTGATAAGTCCGAACACTTTCACAAGTGCGGCACCCCGAACTTATAGCATTATATGCATCGGCTCCGAATCATGTTCTTGGGTCAATAGTTGGGTTTGCCCGGCTCCCATGTTTTGGTACCTTACGTTCCGTTATATCGGCTAAGGTAGCACTGGGAGCACCACTGCGATTCCGCCCCAGTTGAGCTGGGTTAACGCCTCAGTGGAGAAAGCTAAAACTGACCGTCATGATGAGGTGAGAGCCGGTCGCTGTTCGGAGAGGTTTTTTGCGAGTCCTTAAAGACTTATGCCGCTTAGAGCGAGGAGCCGGATCCTGTCCGGCCAAGGCGTGGATAGCGCCCCAAATTCGGCCTTCCGAAGACTAGGGGCTTCGCCGAAATTTAAAATTATAGAATTCTATGGCTAAGTGAGAGTGTTCAAGCATTATAAGTCCGGTTGCCTTGTTCGTTGTGTCGAGCGCCTCCCTAGATGGACCCAAAAATGGGAACAAGAGTGCTCGAGTTTATCCCGAACACCCCAGCACTCGTGGCATGGGGGCTGAAGCCGACGACTTGCCATCTCTCAGATTTGATAAACAGCCGCACAGAAGGTAATATTTTAAATTAACAAGCGTTGCTTAGCACATATGAACCAAGTTTTCAGCGCACAGGATAACAAAATGCGAGTCTACTCAAATATTACATCTTTGGAGCACTCACCCGCAATAGTGCGGGCTCCCTTCATCACACTCTTATAATACATCTCGGGCGTACGATACTCCTTGCCCTCTGGTGGTGGGTCCGTCACAAGCTTCTGGGCATCCATCTTGCCCAGTGCACCTTTGCGCGGGCAAGGGCCCGACAGGCACCTTCAATACAGGCGGAGTGCTTGATGACTTCAACCCACGGGCACGCATCCACCAGCCGCCGCACCAGGCCGAAGTAGCTCCCAGGCATGGCCTCCTTAGGCCACAGCCGAACTATGAGGCCCTTCATGGCCTGTTCGGCCGCCGTGTGGAGCTCGACCAGCTGCTTCAGTTGGTCGCTAAGGGGCACCGGATGTTCGGCCTCAGCATACTGTGACCAGAAGACCTTCTCCGTCGAGCTCCCCTCCTCGGCCCGGTAGAATGCGGTAGCATCGGACACGCTGCGAGGAAGATCTGCGAACGCTCCTGGAGAGCTCCTAATTCGGGTAAGCGACAGGTAATTAACACTCACATGCTTACTTTGCATGAAAAATGCCTTACCCGCTGCTATTTTCTTCACCGCCTCGATCTCCTGGAGGGCCTTGTAGGCTTCGGCCTTAGCGGCTTTGGCACTCTCAAGAGCCGTTGAAAGCTCAGACTCTCGAGTCTTCGAGTCACGCTCCAGGCTCTCATGTTTCTGCACGAGATCCTGGAGCTCTTGCTGTACCTCCGCCACCCGCGCCTCCTGTTTCTCTCGCTCGGTGCGCTTCGCAGCTGCATTGCATTCGGCCGCGGCCACCGCCTCCTTCAGGGTCGCCACCTCGTTAGTGGCCCCTGCAATACCCCAGTTATCCTTGTTATTTTTCTTGCAACCAAATCCTTTTCTATAAGGTACAATTTTCATAAGGTATTACTCACCTTCTATTTCCTCGAGCTGCTTCTTGGCATGGCCGAGCTCGTTCTCGGACCGCTCGAGGTTTTCCTTCAAAGTATTGACCTCCGCAGTCAGTGCGGCAGAGGTCAGCAGCGCAGCCTGCAATCCCATATTGACATATTTTCATGACTCCTGTGTTTATCTTTCTAAAGATCCTCAGTCCGGCTTTTCTTTCCGAACACCGAACCGAGCATCAGGGGCTACTGTCTATGCAGTACCATTTTACATATATTGAAATTCTTACCTCAAAGCCTGTTAGAAGGCTGCTGCAAGCTTCGGTCAGCCCGCTCTTGGCGAGCTGAACCTTCTGAATCACCGCACTCATAACAGTGCGGTGTTCCTCTTCGATGGAGGCGCTGTTGAGCGCCTCCAGCAAATTATCCGGCACCTCCGGTTGGACGGAGGCAGCCGGTGTCGCGGTCTTGCCCTTCTTGCGAAGGGGTCGCCCCCGGACTCCGGAGCCACTATGGGTTCCGGGGCTGAGTCCGGTGCAAAGTCCGGGAGGTTGTCCTGCGACGCCTCCGGGGCCCTCTCCTCCTGGTGGGTCCCTTCCTGGGATCCCACCTCGGCATCGTCCGCATCACGGGGGGTGGAGGCAGTCGGAAGAGAATCCATATCCGACGCCCCTAAGGACCCGCTCGACGAAGTGGGGAGATCATCCTTAGGCGGACTGTAGGGTTGTATGCGGCATTAGAAAGACATAACGTGGCGGAAAACGCAAACCTTGAAGTTATTCGGGAGTCCGGATACTTACGATCTCGCCAAAGGCTTGGCCCTTGGAGGCCAGTCCTCGTCGTCGTCACTGGCGTTGGCGGAACAGTCCGGGGGAAGAGCTTTTCCCCTTTTGGACCCTTCGGCCTCCCTTGTTGGGGAGGCCTTCCTTTACTTTCCTACCCCCGCTGGGGGAGAGGCTTTCTTCTTCTCCTCCTCGCCTTGGTGGGAGGAGTCGGCCTCGGATTCATCGTCCGATAGCACCTGAAAACGGGAACTCTTCTGAGTCCCCGTGGCCTTCTTCTTGGCCTTCTTCTCCGGCACCACGTGGGTGCCGGAGCCAGCAGCCCCGTTAGGCGGGCGTCGGCTGGGTCCTCTGGCAATGGGGCCGGACAGATAGCCTGTACGGCCTTCTTCAGCCAGTCCTGTAAAAGGAAAGGGAGTTTAGATCCCGCATAGAGTCAAACTTTGAATAACAAGCATCCCGTAAAGGACAATATCACTTACCTCGTCAGCTGGACGCTGCGAGCTGAATCCGCGATCTTCGGTAGCGGATGCGAGAGCCTCGGCGCCCTTGAACAACACCTTCCAGACCTCTTCGTACGTGGTGTCGAAGAGCCCATTCAAAGTCTGGTGCTGCGCCGGATCGAACTCCCACATATTGAAGCCCCGTCGTTGGCACGGGAGAATCTGGCGGATGAGCATGACCTGGACTACGTTGACAAGCTTGAGCTTCTTGTCCACCAGCTTTTTGACGCAGGCTTGGAGTCCGGCCAGCTCCTCCGAATCGCCCCAAATCCGGCCGCTCTCTTTCCAGGAAGTGAGCCGTGTGGGGATGCCGGATCTGAATTCGGGGGCCGCTGCCCATTTGGGATCACGCGGCTCGGTGATGTAGAACCACCCCGATTGCCACCCCTTGATGGTTTCCACAAAGGTGCCCTCCAGCCACGTAACCTGGGACATCCGGCCCACCATGGCGCCTCCGCACTCCGCTTGGCTGCCCTTCACAACCTTCGGCTTGACACTGAAGGTCTTGAGCCACAAGCCGAAGTGGGGCTGGATGCAGAGGAAGGCCTCGCACACGATGATAAACACCGAGATGTTGAGAATAAAATTCGGGGCCAGATCATGGAAATCTAGGCCGTAGTAGAACATGAGCCCCCAGACAAAGGGATGAAGTGGGAAGCCCAGTCCGCGGAGGAAATGGGGAAGGAATACTACCCTCTCATGGGGCCTGGGGGTGGGGATGAGCTCTCCCTCGTCGGGGAGCCGATGCACGATGTCGCTGGACAAGTATCCGGCGCTGCGCAGCTTCTGGATATGCCCCTCCGTGACGGAGGAGGCCATCCACTTGCCTCCTGCTCCGGACATATTTAGAGAAGGTTGAGGTGAGATGTGCGGGCTTGGGCGCTAGAGCTCGAGTTCGCAGAGATGGATAAGCCAAGGAGGAAGAAGGCGCAGGTAAAAAGGTTGGATCTTTATCCCCTTATATGGGCGGACGGAAACACGCGTCCCCACCGACCTGGTAAAACTCGCTTATCTCCCAAGCGTCACAATCAATGGCACGGTTGGGTTACCCACGTCCGTATTGATGGGAATCTCGGAATAAGGGGGACACGATCTCTGCTTCGACAAGACGTGCCAAGGAAACTGCCTCGCTAAACGCACTGAGGTGGAACAATAAAAACAATTCGAGTAAAGGCTTGGAAGTGGTGTGACGTTACGCCACAAAATACGTCAGCAGATTGATCTTGTGTAATATTATTCTCTCTACGGTGGTATGTGGAATTTATTTTTGCAGAGCCGGACACTATCATGGTGTTCACAATCTTCTATAAATTATTCGGAGGAGGAACCCGCCTTGCAATGCCGAAGACAATATGCGCGCCGGACTCGTCGTCATTGAAGCCTGGTTCAGGGGCTACTGAGGGAGTCCCGGACTAGGGGGTGTCCGGATAGCCGAACTACCATCATCGGCCGGACTCCAAGACTATGAAGATACAAGATTGAAGACTTCGTCCCGTGTCCGGATGGGACTTTCCTTGGCGTGGAAGGCAAGCTTGGCGATACGGATATGTAGATCTCCTACCATTGTAACCGACTCTGTGTAACCCTAGCCCTCTCCGGTGTCTATATAAACCGGATGGCTTTAGTCCATAGGACGAACAACAATCATACCATAGGCTAGCTTTTAGGGTTTAGCCTCCTTGATCTCGTGGTAGATCTACTCTTGTAACCCACATCATCAATATTAATCAAGCAGGACGTAGGGTTTTACCTCCATCAAGAGGGCCCGAACCTGGGTAAAAACATCGTGTCCCTCGTCTCCTGTTACCATCCGCCTAGACGCACAGTTCGGGACCCCCTACCCGAGATCCGCCGGTTTTGACACCGACATGCACCAAACATTCATCTGGAGTGAGGGGCTCTCCGGGAGAAAGTATTTACGAGAACCTAGAGTTAGAGTTAACAAAACCATTTAACCCGAATATAAGAGAGATTAGAGTCCCAGAATATAGATGAGGAGTAAAAGATCCTAATACCGCCCAATGGCGACGTGGGCCTGTAAGCCGCACAGCCATGTTAGTAAATCAGTTTTTTTAAGGACTAGACTCAACTTCAGCCAAGGAGTTAGAAAGGGGGATCCTACAGGCAGTCGGCTCTGATACCAACTTGTGATACCCTCAATTCGACCGTACACTAATCATACACGCAAATGTGTACCATCAAGATCATGGACTCACGGGAAGATATCACAACACAACTCTAGACACAAATTAAAATAATATAAGCTTTATATTACAAGCCAGGGGCCTCGAGGGCTCGAATACATAGCTCGATACACAAGAGTCAGCGAAAGCAACAATATCTGAGTATAGACATAAGTTAAACAAGGATGCCTTAAGAAGGCTAGCATAAAGGCAACACGATCGAAGAGGCAAGGCCTCCTGCCTGGGACCTCCTAACTACTCCTGGTTGTCGGCGGCCTCCACGTAGTAGCATCCATCGGCGGTGGCATCTGGCTCCAAGGATCCACCATCTGGTTGCAACAACCGGAAAGAAGAAAGAAGGGGGAAAAGGGGTAGCAAAGCAACCGTGAGTACTCATCTAAAGTACTCACAAGCATCACATCTATACTAAGTATGCATTAGTATCAAATGGAAGGTTTGTATTTGTGGACTGAACTACAGAATGCCAGAATAGAGGGGGAAGGCCTAGCCTATCGAAGACTAGCATCTTCACGCAGCTTCGAGCATCTTGCAGCATGTAGAAGAGTAAATAATAGCATTTTAATATTTAACAAACTTGTTGTAGCAACAACACCTAGAGATCCTTCCTCGACTCCCTGCGAGAAAGCAATCCCGGAGCCACATATCCATCACATATCTAAGTATCCATTTCTAGTTATATAAGATCAGGATATAAGTCTGAACGTCCATTACCGCGGACACGGTATTCGAATATATATCTTCCCTGCAGGGGTGCACCACGTTACCCAACACGCTCGATCACCCTGGCCGGACACACTTTTCTGGGGCAATGCTCGCCCTCTGAAGATCAACACGTGGCAGCCCTACCTAGGCTCAGCAGAGAGGTCCGCGCTGGTCTACATCCTAAGAACTCCGGGATCTTGGGCCCATCGCCCGCAGCACTTCAGGTCGTTGTGTGCAGGGTGGATACTAGCACCGCCTCGGATGGCCAGCACAATTCGACCGTGCCACTATGCTGAACTGGACGTCCGACAAAGGTTCGGCTGATACTGCGACGTCAAGGCCCATATCTATTCTCGCGTGGTGGTTACTGCGTAAAGGCCAGAGGCCAACTCAAAACAAATACCCAAACCTGTTACTTCATTGGGGGCTCGCAGAAACGAGTAGAGACTCATGATAAGGTGACCCCGTCGCCCCGTCTCATGGACTTACGGCAAGGGCCCAGACTGCCCGGCCGTGCCATGTGGAAAAATCGCGGGTGCTCTACGGGCCCGCCCGACTTTCACATCAACTCGCGGGTACCCCTCAGGGCCGACCCGACTTCAACAATGGTCTCAAGTAAAGTCAAGGTAACCGTGTGTCCAAACATCAAGGGGAAAACCCGAGGAATCACCCACAGAGGATTCCACTCGATGTAATCATCAAGGTGAACGTAAGAGGACCCACCCTCGAGGTTCACACTTGTGGTGTTGCACGACAGAGCCGTATCGGGAATGATGAAAGAGGAATCACCCTCGTTGACCACGACCGAATTGCAAAGCTTCATCTTGGTTGTTTGTAAATGGGCTCAATGTTGACCTCACTTCTTGGGTCAAAAGAGCTTCAACAATTTCATCTCGCTTCAAGGGTGGGGGGCTACTAGCAACCAAAGGGGAGGGGTTCCGGTTCAAGTCCAAATGCAAACTTCAATCAACCTTCTTCGTTGCAAATAACTCAAGAGCCTTGTCTAGTGATTCGGCCACCGTTTCCTTGTATGCAACCCAATGTTTCTCTGAGTTGACACGCATTGTCTTCCAACGGATGTGCATTCCAAAACCTACATTATGCCTTCCCTCCAACTCAACGATATCATTAGGGTCCATCCAATTCAAATCTTTCCTCACTTGTTGCAACAGCTCCGCACAGCTAGGACTACTATCAAACACCATGTCAAGCTCATCCGGGTCCGGTTCAATATTGCCTTTCAAGAAGGCGTCTTTGTCCCCATGATGAACAAACACACATGTTCTTCCCATCCCTATAAGCATTCAAACAACACAACATAACATTGCTTCCATGAGTACTAATCCAAGAATTAACAAGGAATACAAACCCTAAAATATATATCAAACAACAACCCTAACCCTAACCCTAACCCTAGCCCTAAACCTAACCCTAGCATCAACATAAGAACACCCATACGAATAACCCTAACATACTAACAAAACTTAATCATAGGAAATTGGCAAACAAACATCTCACATCTCCATGCAAATCTCTAGATCCAAACAAAACCAGGGTTTCCCCAAACTAGCAACAAATGAGCAAATTGATAACATTACTTGGATCAAAACAAGGGGATCGAAGAAGATTACCTTGAGGGAAGGTTTGACTTCGAAATCCACGGACAAATTCGTCAAATTTGCAAGATTTGGGAGAGGATTTGAGAGGGGGAGAGAGTGGGAGAGGGGGGCAAAGCTCGGGTTGGAGTGTGTGGGGTGGGGGAGGGGGGAGGGCAGTCGAGTGGCTGGATAAGTCACAGTGCAGCGCTCGAGCGCCAGGCGCTGCACTTTAAATGTGTGGCGCCTAGCTCGGAGGCGCTGCATTGCTGGGTGCGGGCCCAGGGGCTGCCACGATGGACAGATGTGCAACACCGCAGAGGTAGGCGCTGCACAGTAGGGTATGGCGCCCGCGTGAAGGCCCTTCCCAAAAAAGGTCATCGACGTGAAATAGTTTTACGGATAGTTCATTCTGTGATTTGATTTTGTCCCGAGATCAAAATTGTCAAATTTATCTCACGGCCTACAAAATCAACCGCCCCCGTCCGTCTTTCCAAATCCCTGTAAACGGACGCTCTTCCACTTGCAGAACAACTATTGTGCTGCAATTAACAACGGATCCAGAAAATCAGCTGCCTTGGATAGAGTTGGGGAGGTTAACGAGCCCCTGAAAATCAAGCCAATCAATCAGTCCGGCACATCAGACCCTGCCTACGACGCGAGGAGAGAAAGACGGCAACAGCCAAGCGACGGAGCGAGGGCCTCACCTTGTCCTTCTTCGAGGGCGGCGGCGTTCCGTCCGTGCCGGCTTGACGGCGGCTCGGGATAACCCTAGACTAGGCGAGATGCCAACCGCCCACCGCAGAGCAGGAGTTGTATGTTTTTTTTCCTTTTGAGAAATAGCAGGAGTTGTATGTATTGCTATTGTCTTGGGCTAGAACGTGAGCTGCAACGGGCCGTCGTCTCGGACTATATCATTTTTGGGCCTCCTGCGTTTGGGGCCCAGTTCAGCCTGGCTGAGTAAAAATAGGTTTTGGGTCAAGTTCCGCACTGAGTTTGGTCGCGGCATCCGTGCACTGAGTTTGGTCACGGCATCCAGCGAGACAGTAACCGCTCAAAAACAAAAAGAACCAGCGAGACAGTAGGATGCCTCACTGAAGCGACTACAATAATTGGGCTGGTCCATTTCATGCACAGTTAAATCTAAAGAAAAAGGGAAGGGAAAAGGAGAGCAATACAAACAATTCAAAAAAAGGGGGGCGAGCATACTTGAAGTGAGTCAAGTCGGTTTTCTCCGGGTGTTTTTTTTGTTTCTTTTCTTTTTTCTTCTCGGTTTTTTCATTTGCTTTTTAGTTTTATTGATTTTATTTTTTTCTTTTATTTATTTTGTTTCTTTTTCGGTTTTCATTTTTTTAGGTTTCCTTTCATTCTTTTGATTACCATTCTGCATTTTTCGTTTATGTCAACAACATTTTTCTAATTCACATATAACATTTTCCAATATAAATACAATTTTTTATTGCATGGTCAATATTTTTATACACATTTTTAACATTTTTCAAATGCTTGGTTAACATTTTTCGAATGCAAGATTAATATTTTTTTTGAAAACATGGTCAACATTTTTCAAATACAAGATTAATATTTTTTTGAAAACATGGTCAACATTTTTCAATACACACTTCTAAACTTTTTCAAAATCTTGATTAACATTTAAAAATACAATATTAACATATTCTAAAATGGTCAACATTTTTATATGCAAATTTAACAATTTTCAAATTCTTGATTAACAGTTTTTAATGCAATATTACCATTTTTAACACATGGTCAACATTTTTTTCTAAACAAACTTCACATTTTTCTAATGCTTGATTAACATTTTACAAATACTTGTTCAATATTTTTTCAATTTCATGTTTAATATTTTTATATGCATGACAAAAGATAATCATTTTTTAATACATGGTAAAAAATTTCCTATATAAATTTAACATTTTTCAAATGCTTGATTAACAATTTTTGAAATACTTGGTCAACATTTTTTTAAAATATCTGATTAACATTTTTATATACATGATTATTTTTTGGCATTTTGTAATAGATGGTCAACATTTTTTCTAGACATGTTAACATTTTTTAAATGCTTGATTAATTTTTTTCAAATACATGTTCAACATTTTTTCAAATGCTTGATTAAATTTTTTTTTAAATACAAGATGTTCTTTGACACATGGTTTTTTATACATTTTTCGTATACATATAGATATTTTCTCTATAC